>NC_092353.1:41891825-42193492 GCF_963676685.1 Mytilus edulis | reverse complement strand
GAGATAAGACGTGGCACGGTACTTGTCTATCCCAAATTCATGTGGTTTTCATGTTATATTTGTTATTCTCGTGGTGTTTTGTCTGATGCTTGGTCCGTTTCTCTGTGTGTTACGTTTCGGTGTTATGTCGTTGTTCTCCTCTTATATTTAATGCGTTTCCCTCGGTTTTAGTTTGTTACCCCGATTTTGTTTTTTGTCCATGGATTTATGAGTTTTGAACAACGGTATACTACTGTCGCCTTTATTTATATTAACACCATAACAAATTTCAGAAATCCTTGCATTGTAAATCCTGAGAAAAAAATGTGACGACAATTGTCAACTTGTCTATCAGGTGTCAAATGATATAAGTGTTCGGTAAACAGGAAGTTGTTGAGTGATTAATCTGAAAACGCATCCCACGGTATAGCTGCCTCATATAAACCCTGAAATCAAATTTTAAAGCGGGAGTATATATAGGAAAGACATTGCTGTCTATATACTTGTTGAGTTGTATGACCACAATAACTAATCCGTTCAATAACCAATGTATTGGTTATACATAGAATATCAAATTCAATAAAGTTTGGGCTGTTTGGGCTGAAAAGTAAGAAATCGTGCGATATTTGAAGCACCCTTGGTTGTGTTGTTCTGTTTTTGTTTGTGAGTATCTTTGATGTCCTTCGTATTTGGCTTTGGCGTAGTTTTTTGGACTTTATCATGTTAATAAGTTGAATGTCTTTATGTATCGTTCGCACCTCCTTTACAAAACATCTAAATTAAGACTAATAAAGATTACTTGGTGACTAATCTAAAACCCTTTACCCATAAAAAGAAGAAATAAAAAATAGAAATTATTTCTTTTTCAACTCTTTTGTCTCCAGGTTTCTGTGATGTAGATCAGTGTATAAAAAAATCCCTTTATTCGACAATGTCGTGTGGAAAAAAATCATATGCTTATAAAATGTATTATATATAATAATTGTTTAGTATTACTTTGTGGTTAATAGATATATCTTATGACTAAATGTCTGACCTAATTCAATTCAACAGTTTGAACAGTAGAACATTATTGAGACTGTAATAACAGAGGTATGTGTAATTAGACTTTGTTATGTATGTTTACATTTATTTATTATTTGATTCTATTGTGTTAAAATGATGGATTCTATTTACACTTTTGATATGGAACAGAACAATCATGTGTTTAGTGCTTTTTTACATGCTTTTAAAATATGATGTCGGTTACTTTTGAGTTCGTACAGTTGTAACTTTAAATATTTCTTACAAAATAAACAGTGTCTTTTGAATTCTTTATCATGTTTATGTTCATATTTAATGTCAAATAAGCTGATGAAGACAGAAATATGATATAATTGTTTCGTTTTGAAAATAAATATTGGACTTTTAATAAAGTTATTAATAAAAAGTTAAAGGTCAAGTTATTTTAAAAGATTTAAATATAGATACTTTTCGATAAGATTTATTTTTAAAATCGACTCAGTTTTTATTCCATCCAATTAAAAATCTTAAAAAAAGGAATCTGTTATGATTGCACTTTAAACAAAGTTATATATGTCATTAAAAATATATATAATGCTGACATGATAAAATAATTTTGCAAATAAATATTTTATAATTGATTATCAGTATTTCTGCCATAAGGAAAGTGATTGGTTTTGTAATTGTGAAAGTGGTCTATTAGTAGCTTGAAACATGCAGGTAACAAGAACTGACACTGCTAGTACATGTAGTTTCAATCGTGCGATTAGCGTTATCTTCTGCAAAATGCATGAATAACTTTCTACTGGCATGAGTGTTGATACTCTAAATAATTTTTAAGGACATATGTTTAAAGACCATATGCATATAGTTTTCGTTTTAACATGCTTTTGTTTGGGTACTCTAATAAGACGGTCACAGCAAATAACCCATATGCATGATATATGTAAAAACGGATGCTATTGATGCTGGTTTGTGTTCACTTTTTTGTCTACAGAGCAATTGTCGAAATTAAGAACTGCTTTTAGCAATGTTTACTGATTGTTTTCGGATTTGAAATGTAAATATAAAACAAACGAACAGTTGGTTTAAAGAAAAAGAGTTTAAAAGTATCGTATCACGGTACTCGTGAGAGGAGAACACGTTGTGAAGCGTTTGAAACATATTTTAGAAATATCACTGACCAAACCTATAACTATAAAAGTAAAATCCAAGAAAAATTCAAAACGGAAAGTCCCTAATCAAATGGCAAAATCAGATGATAAAACACATCAAGCGAATGGACAACAACTGTAATATTCTTTTGATATCATCATTGCCTTGGTGTATTTTTTTTTCTACTGTCGCATACATAGCAGTGATTTGTTTTTGTATTCCACCATTCAGACCATTAATCTTAATATCAAAACAGTCAACAAGTTTGATATTAGAATAAATTTGGTACATCATATGAAAAGAAATAATAAACATCTTCATTAGGAACACTGAAATACAAAGACAGGGATCATGCATAGATCCTTGATAAATCGTGTGACCAGCCGGGGACGAAACAAATTAAGGTCAGCTTCGTGTGAAGAAATCGGTTTTGAGTGTCTAATTGTATTTCTTATAGGGGTAAATTCAGTAAATAAATATACGTCATCAGGTACCGCCCATTTAGGGGAGAGCGTTCTGTATAACACTAAAGTCATATGCTCTTCTGATTGGTAGATACTGTTTGTAATAAATAATTTTTGGCAGATGAATCAAAACTAGAGTTGAAAAAATAAATGCTGAATGTACTTAATTTGTTTACTACAGGGTTGAAAAGTAATGGGGTCAGTATAGGAATTCAGTGGACATCTACATTGTCGGTAAACAAGGCCATGTGAATGCCCGAAAATGCCGCATGACCCTATGTTTTTATTTATAGTGCAAACAATAGGGCTACATTTGTGCTTTCTTGAATGTTATATGAAAGTTTCCAATTTCAAAAGGTAAATCAGGTATAAATTTAATTCCATACATAGATTACCATCAAAGTCAATGGGAGATTTTTTACTGAATAGGATTTTTATTTAAAAAATCTATGTTATAAATCATGTAAGTTCCGAAGCACTTAAAATACTTGGCTCGCGATATACTGGATACTAACATTTACAAAACAGTGGTATTTTCTCCAAGATAAAATATGAAACACTCTTTAATTCGTTTCTATACACTTTTTTTTTGGAATCAAGAACGCTAAAATCGAAGAAAAAATAAATGAAACTGCGTGCTACTGCTCACTTATGATTGATTGATTGATTGTTGGTTGCTTAACGTCCAGTGGTAAATGTTCATGCATATTCAGGACGAGACACCGCGCCAAAATATTTTGGTAATAGGAAGTTGTTCAGTGATGAATCTGTTAACGCAACACACGGTATAGATGACTTATATTAACACTGTCACAAAATTTTACAAATCCTTGAATTGTAAATTCTGTGAAAAAAATGTGACGACAATTGTCAACTTGGCTATCATGTGTAAAAGATACAAGACTGTTCAGTAAACCGGAAGTTGTTGAGTGATTAATCTGAAAACGTATCACACGGTATAGCTGACTTATATTAACCCTGAAAACAAATTTTAAAGCGAGAGTATAAATATGAAAGACATGACTGACTATATACGTGTTCAGTTGTATGACCACACTAGCTTATCCGTTCAGTAACCAATAAATTCATAAAACATCAAGGTCAATAAAGTTTGGACTGAGAGTAAGAAATCTTACTAAGCGATATTTGAAGCACCCTTGGTCATGTTGGTTGAGTTGTTCTGTTTTTGTTTGTGAGTATCTTTGATGTCCTTCGTATTTGGCTTTGGCGTAGTTTTTTGGACGTTATCATGTTAATAGGTTGAATGTCTTCATGTATCTTTCGCACCTCCTTTACAAAACATCTAAATTAAGACTAATAAAGATTACTTGGTGACTAATCTTAAACCCAATACCCATAAAAAGAAGAAATAAAAAATAGAAATTATTTCTTTTTCAACTCTTTTGTCTCCAGGTTTCTGTGATGTAGATCAGTGTATAAAAAAATCCCTTTATTCGACAATGTCGTGTTGAAAAAAATCATATGCTTATAAAATGTATTATATATAATAATTGTATAGTATTACTTTGTGGTTATTAGATATATCTTATGACTAAATCTCTGACGTAATTCAATGGAAACAGTTTGAACAGTAGAACATTATTGAGACTGTAATAACAGAGGTATGTGTAATTAGACTTTGTTATGTATGTTTACATTTATTTATAATTTGTTTCTATTGTGTTAAAATTATGGATTCTATTTACACTTTAGATATGGAACAGAACAATCATGTATTTAGTGCTTTTTTACATGCTTTTAAAATATGATGTCGGTTACTTTTGAGTTCGTACAGTTGTATTAAACTTTAACATGTTTAAATATTTCTTAAAAAATAAACAGTGTCTTTTAAATTCTTTATGTTCATATTTAATGTCAAATAAGCTGATGAAGACAGAAATATGATATAATTGTTTCATTTTGAAAATAAATATTGGACTTTTAATAAAGTTATTAATAAAACGTTAAAGGTCAAGTTATTTTAAGAGATTTAAATATAGATACTTTTCGATATGATATATTTTTAAAATCGACTCAAGTTTTATTCCATTCAATTAAAAATCTTAAAAAAAAAGGAATCTGTTAATTTGATTGCACTTTAAACAAAGTTATATATGTCATTTAATAGTTTAAAACATTTTACGTGCAAAATGTACAGAAACTATCGGATAGACAGTACTATAATTGGTTTTGAACTAGCTTTCAGTGACTGTGAGAACTCTGACATCAGTGCTTTAGGCCTGTTGTTGTCATGTTATTTGATGTTTGTGCTTCACATCGTTTTATTGAGTTTATTTACAAATTATTTGTACAGTTCGTTCTATTTGTTATGCTGTAAAACCAACGACTATATGCAGTATGCTTTTTTTCCATAGGCGGATTCAGGGGAGGGGGCCCTTGGGGCCCTCGAGTTGGGGCCCGGTCCCCCTTTTAGGAAAAAAAAAATTGGTTGATTATATAGAGAATCACTGGATTGCTTCCCCCTTATGTCAGTTAGCGCTCTCTTCCTCCTCACAAAAAGTATTGGATCCGCAATTAATTTCGTATCGTAGAAGAAAGTTCAATAACATTTGATTACCTACAACTACGTTAATTTAACTTTAAAGATAGTTGTTTTATTGGCAATTATGTCAAATATTCTTACTGGTTTTTTCAACCCCGCTATTTTCTTTATATATGCATGACCAATACCAAACACATATATTTGCAGTCGGTTCCTGTAAATTTTTCGTTTTGTTTGTTTGTTGTATTACTCATGCATGAATATGCTGCTTATGTTTTAATTTTATATTACGGGTCCTTATACCTTACTATACAGATCTATACAGTATGGTCTTATAGATGTTCACATCTTTGTCTGTTGGTTTTTTTTATTGGTTTTGTCTCATGCATTTGCAACAATAAAACATCTGCTTATCTTTTTAAAAGACTGTTTTATTTGTTTTAACATAACATTTTTATTTGGACAGACTACAGGCTTAACAATGAGTGGAAAAGATGTATGCCTTGTTTTCGGAACAGCTGCAGTTTGTTGGATGTTTGGGTATTACTGGATTAAACGACAAACAGGTATTTTTTTATATGTAATTATAAGTTCTACATATATAAGAAACGCCTTTGATATATTTCTTTGTTTTTTTATTAGGGTGAGTAAGAGTAAAAAAGGGGGAGGCAGATCAGGACTCTTTCGCACATCTAAACAACACTGACATATTCATTTTGCATTTGGCTACATTTTTTTTTATTAAAGCTCTTTAAATATTTCAACTTTTAGCATCACTGAAAAGATATTGTCGAAGAACATATCTGTTGTAGACACATTGGTACCGTTAATGTTATTGATTGATTGGAATAGTAAAATGTTTTATACTTTCTTCCTTGTTTAGTGGACTCGGTTTAGAAGTTGTCCAAGTAACAATCTGCCGTATCACTAGCCTGTCAACAAAGTAAATTTGTGTTCGAATCCCGCACATACATATCAGGTGCGCTCGACTCCTATCTTAAATTAAGGACTAGGCTTGTCAGGTTTCCTACCAAAGATCAGTAACTGTTGGTCTCTTTGAGCAATCATAATTTATCTACCAATAAAAAGGTGACAGGCACGATACTGCACAATAGTGTCGAAAGTCGTGTTAAACTTTAACAAATCAATACATAAATCAATCCAATCCAGTTTGACCTCTTAATACTGTTGATTTAAACACATGAACATCCGCATTCTTGTAAATTTTTTAAAATATATAGAAACGTAAAATTTAATTCAATTTAAAGACTTCCATGACATGCGTTTATACGTCATACATGTACATGAAACTTATTGTATTTTAGTATGTATAGCTTTTTCAAGTAAAACATATTTTATTTAGGCTTGACAACTACCCCTGCTTCATTCTCACAATCAGACTCACCTAATCGTACCAGAGCTCAACTCATACCCGAGAATTCAGAAGAAGACGCACGTTTGGGTTAGTTACAATTCGTTTTATTTATTCGGCATTTTGACCACAGTTATATATATTTAGAAGTATGAGTGAAAAGAAATAAAAATATCACGTCCGGAAAATATATCCCCGTACAATAAAAATACGATATCCCGTGGTTTACAGAATTTGGAATAAAGGATAAAAAAAGATTGAAAAAAAATGAGAAAAAAAAAAGAATAGGGAAAAGTGGTTGCAAAGGCATAAATGAGGTATAAAAAACTAAAGAATTAGACAATAAAATACTAATCACAGAAAGGCACCATGTTCAGAAAGAAGAAATCATGTAATAACAAATGAATCTAGTGGTAAAAAGTTTTCATGAGAATTTAAGAGTAAGCATTATTTTTATAGATAAAGAAAGAATCATACAAACAAAGGAAGAGGATACCGAAATGAAGGTTCCGCCTCCAGACTCTTGTAAGTGTACATGTAAAGGATTGTGTAACATTTAAACGATAATGATAAAAAGATAAGGTCACATGACATTTCTGCGAACAATGAAAAGAACTAATTTACATTTAGGCGCCAGATTTATCTTCTCGCCTGTATTTTCGATACCCTATTTTAGCGAAATTTTCGGTTCAGAGATATTTATATGTATTACATATTTGTCCATGTTATCTTTTATTGTAAGTTCATAAATTCATAAATTTAATTCTTGATGAATTGATATTATAGTTCTTTCATGTTCTAAAGTACTTAAATATCCCCTGCTTTGAAACTATCAGTTTTGAGAGTAATTTAAAATGTCAGGCTATGAAAGTGTTTGGGACCCACTCAATTTATAAAGTTTTATTCTATCAGGAATACATATGGTTTGTTTGGGTCAACACTGAACAAATCAAGCCAATCGAAGTAAGGCGATTGTAATATGTGACTGATTATCTTATTAGATCGGCAACGTATTGTTTGGGTTAACATGATACAAATAAAACCCTACTGCACAAAGGCGTTTGTAGTATGTAACTTATTCTTTTATTTGATCGACAAAGTATTATAACCTTAAGTAATTCATTAAGATAAAGAGAAAGTACAGTTATTTTTGCAATTTTAAGTTCAATATTTTAGCTGGAAAATATGTAAACCCAATTATGCCTCATCAGTGAAACATGAATTTGAAAGGTCGAACAGTTTGTTAACAAGATCATAAGTTTTATGTCATAGTTAAATCATACTGCTTGTCCTAAAACATAATTGTAATGAATGTGATAATTTTATATTGTGCTAATTTGTCATTTTACTATTTCGTAATAAACGGATCAGTTTTGTTTGCCATGTGGGCTTTACTCAAAAGCCCAAATGGTTAAATACGGCAAACAGTTGGGATATTCGATGTGTCCTACTAATTTTCCAAAAGGTCCTCCATTCATATATCATATATGTGCATTGACTAATAAGTGAAGAATAAAACTAAAGCTGTGTGCAGTTGTAGACATAAAATCATCATCTTATGATACATTTTGATTTGAAGATTAGCATTTGTATTCTACAATGTTCAATAATCAATAAACATTAAAGACCAAAACTGATTTTCCCAATTCATTAACAAAATACAATTTGTTATAATTTTTGTTAAAGCCCATAGCGACTGGTTTGTTGATTCCATGCTGACAATACAGTGGTATATCTATAACTTTTAAATCCTTGTGAGGTTTCCTACCAAAGATCAGTCACTGTTGTTCTCTCTGGGCAATCCTGCTTTATCTACCAATAAAAAGGTGGCAGCCACGATACTGCACAGTAGTGTCGGGAGTCGTGTTAAACATTAAAAGATCAATACAGAAAATCTATCCAACCCTGTTTTGACTCATTAATACTGTTGATCGCATTTTTGTAATTTTTTGTCTATAGTTAAGAAAATTTAATTCAATTTGAAGACTACCATGACATGCGTTTTACGTCATACATGTCCATGTAAGTTATTGTACTGTAGTATGTATAGTATTTTATCAAGTAAAACATATATTATTTAGACTTGACAACGACCCCTGCTTCATTGTCACCTCCAGGCTCACCTAGTCGTACCAGTGCTCAACTCATACCCCGGAATTCAGAAGAATACATACGTTTGAGTAAGTTGCAATTCGTTTTATTTATACGACATTTTGACCACAGTTAAAAGATATATGTAGAAATATGAGTGAAAAGTAAAACAATATCACGTCCGGAAAATATATCCCCGTAAAATAAAAAACGATATCACGGGGTTTACAGAATTTGGAATAATATATAAAAAAGTGAGAAATAAATGAAAAGTGAGAAAAAAGAATAGAACATAGAATAATGGGTTGGAAAGGAATAAAATAGCTATGAAAAACTAAAGAATTAGACAATAAAACAATTTAAACACAGAAAGGCACCATGTTCAGAAAGAGGACATAATGTTATAAAAAAATAATCTAATGGTAAAACAGTTTTCATGAGAATTTAAAAGAATAAGCATTATTTTTATAGATAAAGAAAGAATCATACAAAAAAAGGAAGATAATACAGAAATAAAGGTTCCACCTCCTAACTCTTGTTAGTGTACAAGTAAAGGATTGTGTAACATTTAAACGAATAAAGTAAATTAAAACGTCGTTATTACGAACTCATATTCTGCAATTTTTCTACGTGTAAAACACAAGGATAATTTAATGTGTACAAGGCATTATTTAAATGTAACTGCATAGATTGTGATACGTTATTTATCCACTCGAGACTGTTAGTTTTTCAAAGTTTAAAAACGTCAGGCTCGCCGAACGTTGTTAATATGCAAAATGCAACTGTCGAGAGAGGATAAATATTGTATTGCACGAGATAAGGTGGTGCACTCTGTTCCTATAATGACTTTGGACGAATTGCAAACCCTCTTAATCTTTCTTTTCGAACGACTTCTCTTAAAATCAGGAATAGCAAATAGTGAATTTTAATATCATTAACTTGTTTAATTTTCCAAACAAATCTGTCCTGTTATAAATTTCTGATTGCTCGTGTATGCCTTATACCTCATTTTATATAATATCTACATTTCTGGCTTTGGTTGAGACATAAAAATGTTCTACATAAAGTTAATAAATACAATGAATATTTTTTACATCAATACATATATGGATAAAATGTTAAGACGTGATACGGTGACAATTTTAAAATGTGACATTACTTAACAACAGTAGGTCACTGTTCGGTCTTTAACAATGAGCAAAGCCCTAACACATAATCATCTACAACAAATCCCGAAATGACAAAGGAGTGGGCCCAGTAAAATCCCCTTTAGTCCCCAAAGTATAGCTTTTTTACCAAATTGTTAAACTTTTGGATATTAATTAGAAGATTTCTCTTACATGAATATGGGCTGTTTTTGACATAACTATGAAGATGTATCGGATACTAGCATTATAAAGTTATGCTAAATTACCGAAGTCTTTATAATTTTAACAATTGAATTAATTGTTAGACGTTTCCGTCTTAAATGGAATTGAGCACATTTGTGGTTGAGGATGAAACAATTGAAATGAGAAATTAATTGCGTAGCCTAGACTACCGAATACAGTTTTTTGCAAATTTATACGAGTACCCTTAATAAAGTGATGCGTGCACCATGTTCACAGGAAAGTTAGTGCTGTGAAAATGACTTCATTACCAACATTTATTCTAAAGATAGAGCCCTTTGAGGACAATTTAACATCTTTCTGGAATAACCCACAGATACGCTTTTGCTGAATGAAAAAAAAAACAAAAAAAAAGAAATCAAGTAAACATTGCAAGCAACAACGTAAAATTTCGTTATTATTGATACAAAATAAATTGAAAAGATATCATCTTAAACATTTCAATAGTTTTATAGTCAAATGTAGGAATATGCTTTTAAAAGCTGTTGCTTTTTGAATTAAAATTTAGATGTTTCGATTTTTGCAACAATCACACTTATTATGATTTGATCTTATAATACCATACGGATGGAAAGCTTTTGTACAATGGTGACAACCCAATGTAAGTAGTATACTGTTTGTTATTTAGATCTTATTACACATGTAAGCAAACTAAGCACTAAATAAAACATTCTAGTTTAAAAGATGTTCGCCCTGTTTTCAGACGGTAATGATTTGGAAGAAGACCGGGATCATGTTGGTATGTACAAAAAGTGATTAATGTTATTAAAGTTCTCTTTCCTTGACCATTATTGTTAACACGTCATTCCGCCGAGATAATTTATTTTTGTGAAATGAGATTTAAAAAAATAAATACAATAATTATCCATATAACAATATATTTTGTAAAAATGATATTTAAAACTTTGAATACCAAGCAGTAGTTTAAAAAAAACCAATACCAAAGGTCAGTACTAGCTTTCCTTGCGTTTATTAAATATTTGTTTTAATATGATGTCTATATACAGATACATAATACAACATAATCGTATCAAAGTAAGTACAGTGAACTTGATATATAGGCGAAACTGTTAGAGACGCGAGGGATATCAGAAACTGATTGATTGTGTTAAGCAATTTCAGTTGATATTTTATAGTACAAATTGTGACTTTGATGGAGAACTGTCTTATTGGCACTCAAACCACATCTTCTTATATCTATTGACAACATCATGGCTAAAACAAAAATATCAACAGACAAAAATTGTACATAAAACACAACAGAGCAAAGTAAAGACAATGCATGTAGAATCACACGTTTGAGTTTAACAAATCCTGTACGCAGATACATTTGTTTAATTGAAAATTTATGTTTATTTGTATTTTAAAGGAGGACAGTGGTATGATGCAGTAATCCTACATGCTTCAGAAGATGAAATGGCTGCAAGACTTTGCCAGGAAATTTTGCAGGAACAAGTCAATGTACCAAACCTTAAAATTAGTTTACCGGATGATATAATTACACCAGGCACACCAACCCTTGATGGATTAGCAGGTCTCCTCTTAAAATGTAGACTTGTTATTATCTATCATTCTCGACATATGTCTATGGATGGTTTAATGCTCTTTGGAAAACAGGCTAATATAATACAATCTTTAGAGGACCCACAGAAGAGGGACCGAATAATTCCCTTCATTGTTGACTGCGAGGAACTTTCAGTTGATATGTGCACCATTCAGCCGGTAAATTACACAAATGACATAAGAAGTGCAAACTTTCCCAATTTTAAGAACAAAATGGAACGACTATTTTTAATGTGGAGGGATAAAATAGCATAGAAGAAACATTTTCACATACTTTGAAAATACAAATTTAAATCAGTTTATAAGTCATGAAAAACTAACAAAGTAGAATATGCTTAGTATAAAACATGCAACTCCCATAGGTTTTTCGTGTTCATTATAAAAAGTAAAATCATAAAAATTCTGAACTCCAAGGAAAATTCAAAACAGAAAGTCCCTTATCAATGGTAAAATTCAAAACTCAAACGAAAAGATAACAACTGGCATATACCTGGCTTGATGCATGCATTTTCTAATGTAGCAAATGGTGAATTAAACCTGGTATTAAAGCTAGCTAAACCTCTCAGTTGTATGAAAGACGCACCAAATTCCGTTATATTGACAACGATGTGTGAACAAAAACATACAGTCATAATAGGTAAAAATATCAAAAATACAACAATAAACATTTTGTTATAATCTAAATCTTAGTATTATCAGTGTTGACTGCGAGGAACTTTCAGTTGATATGTGCACCATTCAGCCGGTAAATTACACAAATGACATAAGAAGTGCAAACTTTCCCAATTTTAAGAACAAAATGGAACGACTATTTTTAATGTGGAGGGATAAAATAGCATAGAAGAAACATTTTCACATACTTTGAAAATACAAATTTAAATCAGTTTATAAGTCATGAAAAACTAACAAAGTAGAATATGCTTAGTATAAAACATGCAACTCCCATAGGTTTTTCGTGTTCATTATAAAAAGTAAAATCATAAAAATTCTGAACTCCAAGGAAAATTCAAAACAGAAAGTCCCTTATCAATGGTAAAATTCAAAACTCAAACGAAAAGATAACAACTGGCATATACCTGGCTTGATGCATGCATTTTCTAATGTAGCAAATGGTGAATTAAACCTGGTATTAAAGCTAGCTAAACCTCTCAGTTGTATGAAAGACGCACCAAATTCCGTTATATTGACAACGATGTGTGAACAAAAACATACAGTCATAATAGGTAAAAATATCAAAAATACAACAATAAACATTTTGTTATAATCTAAATCTTAGTATTATCAGTTTTGAAGTCGGTGCTTTGGTACAGAGATATGCATATGCATTACATAATTGTCAATGTTATCCTGAATTGCCAGTTCATAAATTTAGAAATTATATTCTTCCTTTGCTGAATTGATCTTGTAGTTCTTCTTGTACTAAGGTACTTATATATCCTGTGTTTTGAAAATTTCAGTTTTTAGAGTAACTGACAAGGTTAGGTCAGAACAGACACCATCAATTTATGAAGTGTTATTTTTATTAGAAATACATATACTATGATTGGTTAGGGTTCAACTGGAACACTTTAAAACCAATCAAAGAAAGGTATTTGCACTATGTGACTGATTTTCTAACTAGATCGTCAAAGTTTGATAAACTTACGTAATCCCTTTAGACAAAGAGGAAACAAAGTTATTTCTGAAATTTTTCAAGTCAATACTTGAGCAGGAAAATATGTTGACCCAATTATGCCTAATAACTGAAACATAAATTCCAAAGGTAGTATAGTTTTGTTATTATCAAAATGTAAAAAAAACATTTTATAAGTTTTATTTGATGTGTTTTACCACTTGGTTTTGCAATGGTATTAGGGACTTTCCGTTTTTAATATTCCTCGGAGTTCAGTATTGTTGTTATTTACTTTTTTATAGTTAATTCAGACTTCTTGTCCTATATTATCATTGTAATGAAAATAATAATTTTATATTTTGCTACTTTGTCATTTTACTATTTCGTTAATAAACGGAACATGTTTCTATACTATGTATGGTTCAATGTATTGATGCATAGCTAAAGCGGCTAAATATGGCGAAAAATTTGCATATTCAATGTGTCCTACTAATTTTCTAAAAAGTCCTTTAACACAAAAATTATGCAAAACCGCATATAAATCTATAAAGAGCCAATTATTACAAGTTTGAATAATTCATAAACGAATTTGATAAACAGAAAAACTACAACTGCTTTGGAACCCTTCACCTGGAACATTGGTGTAAAGCTTTAAAATTTATTTTTGTAATATGTAAGTATCGACGCCCGAGTGTTTGATTGATTGTTGGTTGCTTAACGTAGAGTGACCCGAGTGTTTGAAGAAGTTAACCGAAAATAACAACTAGAGAATAAATACTGAGGTTGAAGGTTATGCTTATGTGCTCGACAGTAATTCAAATATATTGGGGATGTCAGGTTTGCTGATGAACGTCGATAAATCATTGGAAAAGCAAAATGGATCGTTATCAACGTCTCATATCAAATGTACAACAATGTACTATGGGGTTAACATAAATCTTCATTTCATTTAGGGACCTCGTTGACCAGGTGGTCTGAGTACTTACTACTGTAAACACTAGCCAGTCACACTGAGGTTGTGAGTTCGAATCCCACTTGTGCGGGTGTACTCGATTCCAATCTTTATTAACTAGGATTGTCAGTTTCCCCATCGAAAGTCGGTATTTTCTCCGGGCAATCCGTCTTCCTCTACCAATAAAAAATGCTCGCCACGAAATAGCCTAAATGCGGTGCTTAGAAGTGGCGTTAAAACACCTCAAATCAAATCAAATCATTTCATGAAAGTATGTTTTAAATTAATTCTAATTTTCGAGAATACAAATCAATAAAGTTAATCCTTTATTAAGTGTTTGATGTGTACATATAAACGTCAATTTGCTTCCATGTGTTGTCAAAAATAATGTTTTTGAGATAAAGAGTTAAAACAAGACGAAAAAGGCCTTTAAATTATAATCTTGTAATAATCTAATGGAATTATCTGTCGTACAAAAGTCCTTAAATATGTCATATACGTATGCAACCTGGCTAAAAAAAATAAATTGAAACACAAAACAAAAACTTTAGTTATGATTCTGGTGAAGGTAAACAAATGTTGGTTCTCAACAAACATCACCCTGTCCTAATAATGGGCGAATCTAGACTTTTGAGTTCTTAATTTCAATTATGATGCTACAATTGCAATGAATTGGATGAAATAAGAATCGGAAATTGTTTTCATGGTTTAAATGAGACTAAACAACAATACAGAAGGTACACATATGCGATGCTGTTTTTATTTAATGTTCCATGGTATACATAGTACAAAATCATCATGATAACAAAGTATAGTATTAAACAGCTAATGTTTCTTTATATACAGTACATACTTCAAATATGTCAAATAACGTCGAGTCCAAAACTGATTTTCCCCATTCGTTGACAATATACAACTTAGTATAGGTTTGGTTAAAGCATATGGTGACTGGTTGTGTGATTCCATGTTGAGAATGCAGTGGTATATCTATAACCTTTCTTTCTTTCGTCAGTCTGTGTATGTTGTTCGATCCTTGTCCGCTGACGTAGATGTGCCCATAATCATCTGAACATATGTCAGTTGGTGTATCCATGGTAGCAATACTAGGTTTATGTATTAAATATTTTCACCAGAAGGTTCCTTTCTGCTGATTGTAATACAGTTTTGACCGACTTGATAGGAAAACACAGCAATTCATGAATTTCAAGGAACTTTATAACATGGGAGCCAATGGGAGGACGTGCAGCTCTGGATATGTCATTAAGGTATCTAAAATAAAAGTATAAATCTGTAGAATAAAAGCATAACGATAAGCATATATACGGGAAAAAAATATTCAGTCATTTATTTTTGCATTCCAACACAATGACAAATTAACATACATAGCAAACTGTGTGTTTTTTTCCATTTGTAGAAAATAAGATTAAAAATTCTAATCAGTTAATCGATGACTTACATAACATCTGCATAAACAGTGTATATATGCGATTTTCCATAAGTGTTGAACATGTTAAAGCTCAGGAAACATGTATCCACATTTGGAATGGCTGATGCACACACCACGGTACGTAGTGCTTAGCTCATTACATGCTGCTTGCAAGGCTACAACCATTCTATCCGGGTCAATTTGTAATGCAGATCTGGTGGTAGGCTGGGTGATGTAGCCAATATTTTTATTAGTAATAGCCACATCATATGGCTCACTGTCAACCTCAAGCTTGTTTAAATATTTCCCAAGAGAATCAACTAAAATTAGATTCTTTTGATCATAGTCACATAATAAAATATTTCCCTTTACTGTAGCTGCTATCCCAGTAATTCAGCCAAAGTCATGGTGGAAAGAGCAGTTGTAAGAAAACCCATGTCTAACGTCTCCTGGTACTGTTAATACCTGTGCCATCCCTACAATATAAGGAAAGAATTATTATGTGTTATAACTCTGACAATTATATATCATGTCATAGGTTAGCTAACAATGGCTATTAAAAAGTATGTACTTTACTTCATATTGCTCTTTTTTCTGCTGTTTAACAACTACAAGAGTTGGCCATGTGTCCATATGAATAAGTCTCTGAAATAAAACAACGGAAATTACGCAGTGATTCTATATCTACAAGTAGTTGGTTTTACAAGCTGTGTGTTTTTTTCCATTTGTAGAAAATAAGATTAAAAATTCTAATCAGTTAATCGATGACTTACATAACATCTGCATAAACAGTGCACATATGCGATTTTCCATAACTGTTAAACATGTTAAAGCTCAGAAAACATGTATCCACATTTGGAATTGCTGATGCACACACCACGGTACGTAGTGCTTAGCTCATTACATGCTGCTTGCAAGGCTACAACCATTCTATCCGGGTCAATTTGTAATGCAGATCTGGTGGTAGGCTGGGTGATGTAGCCAATATTTTTATTAGTAATAGCCACATCATATGGCTCACTGTCAACCTCAAGCTTGTTTAAATATTTCCCAAGAGAATCAACTAAAATTAGATTCTTTTGATCATAGTCAAATAACAAAATATTTCCCTTTACTGTAGCTGCTATCCCAGTAATTCTGCCAAAGTCATGGTGGAAAGAGCAGTTGTAAGAAAACCCATGTCTAACGTCTCCTGGTACTGTTAATACCTGTGCCATCCCTACAATATAAGGAAAAATTATTGTGTTATAACTCTGACAATTATATATCATGTCATAGTTTGGCTAACAATGGCTATTAAAAAGTATGTACTTTACTTCATATTGCTCTTTTTTTTGTTGTTTAACAACTACAAGAGTTGGCCATGTGTCCATATGAATTAGTCTCTGAAATAAAACAACGGAAATTACGCAGTGATTCTATATCTACAAGTAGTTGGTTTTACAAATAACAATTTAAACAGACGATTTTGGAATATAAAAAATCGCATGATTACGGAAAATGTGCTTTTTGTATGCATTTGTGTGCCAGTACTAAAAGTTAGTTATCGTCAACCTTAACATCTTTGTCTCAAAAACAAAATACACTTTAATAACATATATAAATTATATTTGTTCCTAATTGAAGAAAAAAACCCCAACCCAAATTTATTCAAAAAGAGGGACGAAAGATACCAGAGGGACAAACTCATAATTCGAAAATAAACTGACAACTCCATGGCTAAAAATAAAAAGGCAAACAGACAAACAATAGTACACACAACACAACATAAAAAATTAAAGAACAAGCAACACGAACCCTATCAAAACCTAGTGGTGATCTCAGGTGCTCCGGAAGGGTAAGCAGATCCTGCTCCATAATATGGCAGCCGTCGTGTTGCTCGTGTTATAACACATCCGGTAAATACTTTTAATCGGTAGGTCACATTCATGCAAGGGAAGAGGATTATAGTTACGACGTAAGGAACTTATCCGATATCATTTGTGAAACGGTTATTCCATAACGGTCAGCCAACTCGTAATGGCGTCCGTAAAATGTACGAAGGAATAATTTCAACTTCACCATTTGGAACTCTTGGTTTGATAGCTTTCTTATGAACAGCAACCCTAAATCAAGAAAGTCATGATAGGAAATACAAGCACGGGAACAATAGGGAAATATATACCCCGTATGCAGGTACTGCTGGAATGTTGCTACTTAGAAATGAAAAGTTCGCAATTGGAAAGCTGAAATAATCTCTCTTGCCGTAAAGTTTTATTTCCAACCGACCCTCATTGTCAATTTCTAGATGTAAGTCAAGACAACTGTAACTGTTGTATCCTTTATCTCTAGTTCGATGGAATTGATGCGTCAACAAATCAAAGGGTTGATAGCAATTCTGTTATATGATTGTTACTCCAGATTAAATAAGGGTAAGAAAAAAATCAAACACAAAGACGCTAACATGAAGTCAAATTATGAAAATTATATCTTAAAAAAACATCAAACAACTAGTGGAGCTTATAAGGAAAATAAGGCCATTGTTTTTTTCTTTTATGTTAGTATTTTTGTTGTCGACATATACAACATATAAAATAAACTAAACAAATATGGTTTGATCGCTGCATTCCTGTGAGGAAATTTTGATAGTCACTGCTTTTTTAATCTGGGTTTTGATGTAATGATTACAATAACAGAATGCTCTGCTTCTGTTTTACACTAAATTTTTTCTCCGTGTGTCTAATATGAGCTATGCTCGAGATATCGCACGCAACATCAATGTGAAATAGTTAGAGACATCTACATAAAAATGCAAAACGTATACGTATCAGCTAAAAAAAGAAATGTGGGAGTTATATGGATATTATTATCCCAACTATAAAACTAAACAAACACCATCAAGAAGACACCATAAGTCTTCATCCATCCACGAAAAGAATGTTAACACGTGACACGGACAACAGTGATTATGTTTTTGTAATATTGTATACTTTGGTTTCCTCATTCAGATGTTTGTACATTAAATTTTGACGGAGCCTTCTATGATTTGCTAAGAGGTACATGCATGAATTTTGCTCATCAGTGAACCCCATAAGGCGACATATAGTTACAAACATCTACGTTGGTTTGCTCTTGGGTTGATATTTATCTCATTGGCAATCAAACCGCATGTACTTATTCTATGATTATACATCGTATGTTCGTTCATATGTCCTTTCGTGTTCCTAATAAATGGAATTAAAAAAATAAAATAACTGTATAATGTCTGTTTATCTTTATCGTTACTATTCCTTTATATACAGAAGAATCACATAACTGAAACATGTCGAACATGAAATAAACCATGACACGCCTGAACCAAACTATGTCACCGAATTTGATATAATCTTAAATTGTGTACAAGAGTAGCTATTTGTCAGAATGATTGAAGGCAAATTTACATAATAACGAAATATGTTATAAAACAGACAGTAAGCAAACCGCTTTTCTTTAGACATTAGAAACAAATTACAACTTTTGAATTATTACATACGCAAGCATCGTTCTGTGTCAGATTATTACTATATGATACAAATTTTCATGTAATAACATATTAGCTATAAACAAAGATACTTACCAGCTGAATTAATTGTCAAAATTTCCTTTAACAATATTATTGAATGTTTATATTTTGGCATTGATTGTCATCAAAACACTTAATGCAGCCATGTCCAATTAAATCAATTCATGTCTAACTTATCACTTTCATGTCTAACTTAAATTATAAGCCCTGTACCTTTATCAACTAATTAACTAAAGCATGTCGAAAACAATGTACTAAAAAGTAAAATGGCAAAATTACTGAACTCCAAGTAAAAATCCAAAACAGAAAGTTCTTTGTCAAATCTCAAAATTAATAGTCCAAACACATCAAACGAATGGATAACAACTGTCACATCCCTGACTTGGTACAGGCATTTTCTTTTAGTTAGAAAAATATGTGGATTCAACCTGCTTTTAAGCAATCATCGATATAGGCATTGAATGTAATTAAATCGTGTTTATTCAAATATATCAACATATTCAAATATTCTTATCTAATATTTACCTTGAATTGAGTATTTCGTATCTCAATTGTCCAGGCAAATCAATCTGTTGCGACCATACTGTTCCCTTCAATTTAAATATATCCAATACTTGTATTGACAAATCTAACTATGTAGTGTTTTGTGGACATTGATTGATTGTTTCTAGGTTATTTTTAGCATGATGTGTTGTTTCTCCAATTAGTGATTATTGATTATCTACTTGGTATCACTTATCCCTTTTCAGACAAAGCCTAATGAAAATCTTTATCACTTTCAGTAATTATGCTACTATCTTCATTGATCAGTATAAAATTGAAAAGGATATGTCACATACAATTAGAATATCACATTAATAAATCACTTACCTAATAAGATATGTTTATGTACCTGTGATGCATCGTGTATTTATCGGAGTAGCTTATCGATTGAATAAATTCAATATTGATGGTAGCCTTTATGTGACATTACTGATTTTACAATAACATTCATACTAAGGTTTTTCTACCTCAGAAATGGATTACCTTAGCTTGGCAATCAATTAAGAAAATTGTGGTCCCGCAACGGTCTTAAACTTCGTACTTTATTTCGCCTTTTTAACCTTTTTTTCTTCGGTCACTGATGGATCTATTGTAGACAAAACGCGTGGCCGGTGCAAATACAAAATTTCAGTCCTGGTATTTATGATTATTTTATTCAATTTCTGTCATGTTTATTTTCACTAATTAACAAGCGTCAATTGACAATATTAAGTCTGGACTTGTGGATAAATTTAAAGGACGTCTAAATAGATTATCAAATACCTGGCAATCGATGTGGAGTACAGAAACACATCGACCGCCAATGTTGGCATTTATCGGTAATTTGGGACATCTGTTAGGTTACTGAAATTAGATTTAAAAGATATATCTTATAAATATACATTATGCAAAACAAACTTATGGTAGTAAGATAATCAGAAAGTTAATTTTATGAAAAGAAAAGTCTTTAATAATTTTTATTTTAGCTATGATATAGAATATTATGTCATTACAGGACTTTTATGGTATGTTTGTGAGTGACTTGGTCCAGTTTATAGATCTAGAAGTTTTGTTAAAAAGGCGTTTAATCCTAATAATCCTTTACAATTGGAAACAAGGAACTAAGTTTTACACGCTCGTAACCTTTATCACATGAAATTGTATATGTGTAACAAAGAATTAACCTGGCGTACGAATATATTTGTTGGTTAAGGCAAAAATTATTTTCTCCCTAAAATTTTCGATCTGATAAAAATAACTATAACAGTTCTTATCATTCAAATGAGTTTTTTGTGTTGATTATTAAAGGGGTAGGTTCCGTGAGGGCCGATTTTGGCCACAAACTTCTGGTACATCTAATGAAATGCTTTTGGACACTATAGGTTGCACTTTGAAATACAGCTGTTTTTCAAACCACGTCTCTGTTGAGGAGATACATACTATTCAAAGATACTTAATTTTGTTAACACACTGTTTCCCATTTATGATTTCTTTATTTTATTATTTTATCTCAAAGAGACATTACTTCGGAATGTTACCAGCAGATATACATATGCATAATGGTCATATTAAAATCAGTGGTAGTTCTAAAGTCAAGGTAGAGGTAGTTAAAAAATTAAGTGTTAGTTTAAACTCTTAGATATTTGGGGCATATAAACTTAGAAAAATATGCCGCTCAGCACTTTATTTTGACATTTCAAAAAATAGAAGGGTATATGAACTTTCTATTCTAGGATATATATTTTTTTAAAACCCCATAGAAGAAGTGGAACAGTTTTAGCCGTAAAAGGTAAATTCCATTGTCGATATCTACAGAAATGTAATCGTAAGTGTCTACTTCAGTCAATTCAATTAGTTGATGCGAACAATTTGAAAACTGATTTAAGGTTTTACAGTAATTGTGTATATTGTTTTATTTAGTTTATGATATTGTATTTTGTATATTATATGAATTATATTGCTGAATTTAAGGTTTGCGTATATTGTAATTAGTAATTGATTAGTATAATTTTATTCTGGTTCATTTTATTTACTTATTTGACAGTCGGACTTATTGACAGACGACATTTTCTACTGGTTTGGGTAATGTTGGTTTCACTGTATTTTACTTCAAAGGATTTTTTTTATGGTTCATTAGATCGCGCACTTTCTTTATTTATATTGGTCAATATGTTTTTGGCGCTATAACTTGTTTAATCGAAATTAACTCCAATTTATATCAAACAAGATCTGAAAATACTAGCACTTAATCAACAACCACATGCACACACATTGCCTGAAATTGGGATAGAGCGAAACAGTCCTCAGCTTTTTACAAAGCTCAAACTTGTAAAAACTATGATCAAAATGATATCTTTATAAATACATGTAAGTTGTTTGGATGCACATATTTCGCCAGATTAAGAAACACACGCAATTTTATAAAGTTTACAATCCATATATTCTTGAAATATTAATTGACGAAGAATGATAGACAGCAAGAAAAAAATGTCTTCATATTACTAGACAAAACAAAGATTTACATTTACTACTTACTTGAATGGTTCAATCAAATCACCCTTAAAAACAAAACTACAAATATTTGATAAAGAGGAATCTTAATAGTTTTGTTACATTTATGAACTAAATGTATGTAGGGAAAGATCATCATGACTGCTAGGCATACACCTTGACTTGCATGTACAAGGAATTGCTACGGTACTTAAAATAAAAAAAAAATCACTTAAAAATTAATTGAGGAACAGGGACGAAATTATTGAAGAAATTACTAACAAAAACTACTAAAATCTAATGTCTCCCTTAGCCTTAGGCGTGACATAACGTTTGCTGTTTAATTCATATGCAGCCTGGTCTTTTAAAAATGCGTTTCTAAAAGCTCTATGCACTGAAATCCTCTGTATTGTAAAAAGGCTATCTGCAACATGATACATTTTCTTTTAATTTTACATACTAGCAAAATTCAATGAAATGTGTTGCCAATTATTGTAAAAAATAAGTTATTATGCTATTTGTAATTACATTGTCATTTACTTCACTTTGCTGAGACTCGTAATGTTGTTCTAAACTAAAGGACGCGTTTAAGTAACAAGAACATTAAAATAAACGGAATTTAAATAATGATGCAAAAATGCGGGATATATAAAGACAATATTTATTAAGAAATTACAAGTTAAGCCTTTTTTAATAATGGAAAATGCTCAGATTCTGAAGCTAAAGCGAATATTTATCAATGAATTCCAAAAAAAAAATAAAAAAAAATATGACAAAGGAATAAACGTTAATAAAACAAATTTAAGAAAGTTTGAATTGTTTATTGAACAATTTCTTAAAAATATCGAAGTAAGTTTATTTATCTTTTTCAGAATATTTAACATTGATTAGTAACGTTTCTCAGAAATGTATCTCAAAAATTGATAAATGTGTCAGCTTAGAAGGCATAACATAATTATACGCATTTTTGAAATAAATAGACTTGAACAATTAAGATAAAGTTATACTTCTTTTACAAACTTAAAAGAAATGAGTTTAAAGATTAAAAGATGTTTTGTAGTAAAGTAAATTTTATTCATATTCACAGGTAAAACCGTGATATAGATTAATTACATAATTGGCAAAGATTGTTATAACATTAAGGTAAATGATTTTAATAAAAGGTTCTTAGCTTAAGAAATAGGTATTTAACTCATTCGTGTAGATAAGTTTGGAAACACAATTCTGACTTTGATACTTGATTTAGTATTAAAAGTAAACGAATTAATGGGAGATAACACATGACATGACTGGTCATTTATGGCGCGTATACTATTATCGAGTTTTGTATTATGTTCGATTTACATCGATGAATATTTAATGTATTGATATATAGGAAAAGTACTATTATTCGTATTGTAACTGTTGGAAATATAGATTACACTGTGAACCAGAATAAAAATGTAATATGCACACTGGATTGATTTTAATGTCCCGTTTTCATGCCGAGTCTAAGTAATATCAATGTGAGCAGTTCCCCGCAAAAAGAATTGATAACATGAAAGAAAGACAACAACAAAGATAACAAAAACGGAACGAAGTTCCAGCATAATATAAAGAAGCACTGGGAATCTGCCTTAGGACATTTCGAGAAAAAATGGATAACGTAGCTCATGGTAGAAGCAATAATATTTTATTCAAGATGGCAGACAGTGGTTTTGCACTATTAGTTCTATGTTTAATTTATAGCTTGCTGTTCAGTGTGAACCAAGGCACAGTGTTGAAGGCCATACTGTGACCTATAATGGTCAACTTTAACAAACTATAACTTGCATTGAGAGATGTCTCATTAGCACTTATAATACATTTTCTTATATCTATATATGTCATTGTTGAATAAAATATCAGAATGGGTTACTTATTATTCTGTAAAAACGGTATGTTAAATGAATATAAACACGAAATACACCCTCAAATTTATCACATTCAATGCATTATTAAGTTAGTTTTGCAAACAAATATTTACATTTCTTGTCAAAACAACTAACAAAAGGGATGACGTTAAATGAACCACGTCTTTTTACGCCAAAATAATTTGAAAATGCATCTACTCCTGTGTTTGGGATGGCTGATACACACAAAACATTAGTGTGTAGATCGTCACATGTTGCTTTTAAGAGTATCACCATTCTGTCAGGATCAATTTGTAAAAGAGATCTAGTATTGGGGAGTGTAATTTATCCGATTTTTTTACTTGTAATCATATGGCTCACTGTCTACATTAAGCTTCTCTAACAAATTTCCAGCAGAATCAACTACAATTAGATTCTTATTATCATAGTCACATAACAGAATATTCCCCTTTTTAGTAGCTGATATGCCAGTAATGCGTTAAAAATCACGGTTTAATGAATGATAGTAAGAAAGTCCATGTCTAACGGCTCCTGGTACTGTCAACACTTGTGCCATATCTAAAAATATTATTATAATGATAACAATAATAATATCAAAGTTGTAGTATAGAATTATAATCCTGGTATTTTTGATAACTATTTACACCACTGGGTCGATGCCACTGCTGGTGGACGTGTCGTCCCCGAGGGTATCACCAGCCCAGTAGTCAGCACTTCAGTGTTGACATGAATATCAATTATATGGTCATTTTTATAAATTTTCTGTTTACAAAACTTTGGATTTTCTTACCCCAGGAGTAGATTAACTTAGCCGTATTTGGCACAACTTTTTAGAATTTTGGGTCCTCAATCCTCTTCAACTTTGTATTTGTTTGGCTTTTTAACTTTTTTGATCTGATCACTGATCACTGATGAGTCTTATGTAGATGAAACGCGCGTCTGGCGTATAAAAATATAAACCTGGTACTTTTGATAACTATTGTACATGTTAACGGCATACATATTATGTAATTAAAAGTTATGTCAATGGTGGAGTTGGTGTTGCTCAGTCTCAAGTTTTCAATGTCATATTTTGCATACTATTATTTCATGTATTTTTCAGTTGATCCGATCCTTTTCTTTTTGTAATGGCGTTGTTAGTTTATTTTCGACATATGAATTTGAATGTCCCTTTTGTATCTTTAGCCTGTTTAAAATCGACATGATTGAATATATGCATGCATATAAACTTAAATAGGTCCAGTATGCATGTTGTGTTATCTTTATTACGATTCAACAAAGTATTGTTGACAAGTGATATTTCCTTAAATGATAGTTGATCACCAGCCAATTACTTTTCGAGTTTGTTGCCGATGTTTACCAGAACAAACCATTGATCAAAAATGAACATCAAGCACGTGGAGCATGTTTTTTTTTTATATTTATCCTGCAACTGGGTGTCTAATTATACAGATACAGCCCTACATATATCGCTATGCTGTATCTGTATACTGTACAGATATCGCTCTAAAGCTCCGCACAATATCGGACTGCGTTCGTGTGTTGATGTTGACGAGTGTTGTACGAACCTGCATAACCTCAGAATTCCAATAAAGTTTTGTTTGACCTTATATTTATGCGAATTCACGATTTCTTTTGTACGTTCTGTTTGTTTTCAAACATTTCTTTAGAGTAATAATAATTAAACCAATTTTCTGATAGCAGACAAACATGAACATCAGTCCTTTCTACGACGACAATAATCGATTTCAAAACTTGAATGTTTACATGTGTAACAAAATCAATTTTGTCAATTTCAGCATGCATGTTAAGTGAAATTCAATGTCAAGTTCAGTTCAAAATTCTGAAGCGTAAGACACTTGTACACTTCTGTTTCAAATTGGACAATATTTTTTTATTTGTTTTTACTGTTGAAATTAGTTGTTACATTTTGTATGTTAATATAGTTATATAGTAAATATTACTACGCAGGCCTCAAGGGATTTTAAATCGAAAATAAAAGCAAAAAATGTGAGTTTTTGTGTCTTTCAAAGCACAAGCAATATGCAGAATTAATTGCAGGATAAAGACAATAACTGTTTAGTGTCTTTAAATATCAGCTGTATTTGTGCTCGGCTCGAAACAGGAGTAATAGTTCGCTAAAGCTCGCATTTACCTGTTTTTTTAGCCTCGTACAAATACAGCTGATATTTAAAGACACTAAACAGTTATTTTTTATATTTTCACATGCATTTCCAAATTCAAAATTTTCTTGCACTGTTTTGATATATTTGATTTGTTCTTTAAAACATCAGCTCTTATTATTGACCTTCGAATGGAGGTTTATTTACATTCTTTCATCACGTACTCCATTTAAACTATTGCAGTGCGGTGACCAAAGTTCTAATGAGAGTCCTGGTAGTTCCGGGATGTTATTGCATACATGAAAATATAGGCGAATATTTTTATGGAAAGACACAGTTAATAGTTAATTTATATGATTTTATTTGACACGAAAGTTCAGAACACTTGTTTTGTACTGAAACTTAGTCATTCAAGTATATAAAACATTTGTTTTTATTTTTATATTCGAAGAAAAAAGATTCATCTGAAATAAGTTTCGTATAAAGTATTACAAAACCTCAAGTTTCAGTCCCTATCAAACTTAAAAGCTCAAAATGTAAAAGTCTTTGTAATAGATAGTTTTTTATTAGTTTCTTATTTAAACCATCTTCTTTTTTGTGAAATCGTTGCTTAACCTCACGATTCAAGGTCAAATAAGGTTGAATGGAAATATGATACAAAAAGAATAAGATGAGATGAATATATGTGTGATAAAGAAGTGCATCACATTTTTATGTTATTTCTTATATAACGTATTGACCTCGTCAAAAGTACATAATTGATAAATAAGAACTGTATTGGGTTCGATTGGTCTTCATTATTTGTCAAATTGTTGCGCCTTAATAGTTTTCCACGAGCTTTCAAACATATTCATTTCAAAGCCATAGATGTATAGTTCAAATACCATAAAAGGACCTGCAAAAAATCTACAAATTCAAATTAGGTCAACGCAACGTTGCGGGAGTTTAAACAGTAGTTTCTGAATATTTGTTAGTGTTAATTATTATACAAGTAAACTCTAACATTAACTACAGTTTGTTACAGTGAACAGTATTTTCATTAACAATACATTTCATATAGACTAACTTTCATTGCTATCGATGTTTTCAAAAAACTGTCTGTTAAACATGTTATATTCACTGATTCCAGATAGTTCAATGACAGTATGTAAGATACACCGCTTCAAACAGGTGTGCAAACCGATGTTTAACTTACCTTTCCGAGGAGTGTGTAAAAGTGAAAAGTACTTCCTTATTGACCTTGTGATAACAAATTGATGTTTATGGAAGCCTGTATTTTATGTATTTTACAAACATAAAACTGAAATTTGGAAATTTGAAAAAGGTACACATTATCATTTAAATAGTAATATTGCGACTTGAAATTAGGAATATGTCACAAAGACAACAACCCATCCAAAGTGCAAATAACGACGTTCGGCTCTCAAATTTACGTGCAATCTGTTCTGTTTTAGTAAAGAAAATCCCGCCTTCAAAGGAGCACTTCGAACAATGTCGAATTAAAATCGTAGGTGCAGTTGACGATTTTTGTGTATGATTTAAAGAAGCTTTTTGTAAATAAATATAGGAGGATGTGGTATAAGTGCAAATGAGACAAAGTTCTATGCAAGTAGCAATTTATAAAAATAAAATACTGAACAGCAAGCTATAAATGGCACTAACAATAACTAGTGTAAAACCATTCAAACGAAAATGTGCATTTAATGTATACATTGATTTTTTTCTCAGTATCATCATTTAACGCATCAATGTAAATATAACGGAATTTGATGAGACTGTCATTAAAGTGAGAGGGTTAGCGCTATAGAACCAGTTTTTATTCACCATTTTCTACATTTGAAAATGCGTGTACCAAGTCAGGAATATGACAGTTCTTGTCCATTCGTTTTTAATACGTTTTGTTTTTTTGATTTTGCCATGTGATTATGGACTTTCTGAATTGATTTTCCTCTAAGTTCAGTATTTTTGTGATTTTACTTTTTTCCATCATTGCACGTCTGCCCGACGAAATTAAAGTTTATATCGTAGCAGATACAGTAAATATTGACCTTACACTGATACAACACTTTGTGTGACATATTCCACTGACGCTCTCAACAATTTGACTAAAGGTTTTTACATGTCAAGAGTTTATCCTGCAGGGGAACCACACCAATTTAACATGAAAAGGGTGGGTGATTAATTCAGCTTTCGGTTTAAAATGGGTACCGAATGGAGGCTGGAATGTGACATCTCTTATTCATATATTAATGCATAAAATTGGCCTGGGATACAGTAAATATTGACCTTACACTGAAACACTTTGTGATATAATTCCCCTAACGCTTCTGAGAAACCGCATTAATTCAACATAAAACAGACGGGGGATTACTTCAGTTTTCGGTTAAAAATAAGTACCGAACTTGTGTTAAACGAAATTACGTGTTCCACTTCTTATCTGTATTGTATGAGCTAAATGTGTTTTTAAAAAGTTTAAAAAAAATCGAGTATGAATCATTTTGACCGTTTTGTGTACTATGTAAAAAATGTAAAAAATGACATCTTCTGGATATTTCTTTTTTTAATACGTACATCATTTTGTATCTCCTCTCCTCTTTCATTACACAAATCAAGATGCAAACTTATTTATTCAGAAAGATACAACAAAGTTAGATGATAGTAATATTTCGGCGTCATAGCACTTTTCCATCAAGTGTTTATAATGTTAAAGATACCACACATCAACCCCAAAATGTATTGAAAGCGTATACAACTGTTCGAGTGGTCCCAGTTAACAAAAGTTGACATTTAATGTATAATTATAAACTCGTTTTCGTAGAACGGACATGCATGAAAGAATATAACTACTCGGTGTATCAGGTTGCATTGAAATTTCTGTTACAGTGTGTGTTGTTATAACATCTAACCACGGTTGGATCTACTGTTGTTTTTCATCGAGTCAATGGAAGCCATGCTGCATGGTGTATGTCATGAATTGTATGTCGTCAAAAAATATGAATAGCTTTAAACAACAATCGGTACACTCTAACTTTTCAATAATATTATCGTAAGGTCATTTCCTCCGAAGTCAATAACCGACTTCTTGGTTATTCGTCTCGGACATTGTCTTCAACAACATTCTAAAAAAGCCGATACTATTCCGAATGTCATCAATTACTATTTTTATATCACTTCTCATCCAGACGCTATACTTTGAAAAATAAAGCGTCTGGCTGATCTAGACTAGGCAAACATTTGCCTTCACCTAGGGCGCTTCGATCCGAATAATTGTCGTATTTGTCCTACGAACGCTTATGGAAATCCGCATCAATTCCTCTATATGCATAAAAAAATCAATAATTGTGTTTGCTGTTGGTCTGTTGAAATATCTATGCACTAAACGGCTTCTTCCGTAATGTAATTGCTATTCATGTTAATAACGACATTGCCTCGTTTCAAGTTTTAAACGACCGTCCTCCAGCTGATAATAAGGTTAAGCAGTGTTATGGAATGTTTTCAAAGCGTATCATTTAAATAATACTAATAACTAATACATGCAATAGTTAAAATAGTTATAAACTCATCCGATTCTACCAGAAAACTGGCGTTGCACAATTAGTATTTCCAACCAAATAACATAAAAATAAGAATACAAAAATTCCAATCTTCCTGTTTGAGTAAAATGTTTTTTTGTCGAAGTATAATTTCTTGTTTTGAAATTTTGTCCTTGTTTTCTGATTGTTATGATACAGAAGAAGATGGCAGTTCATTTTGATAAGTTAATACAAATTATTTGGTCACATTGATATTTATTATACCGTTTCTCAGTTGTTCTAATAATGAGAAGTATTAACCTTTGTTTCATGTGTATATCAAGCATCTTTTTATATATTCATTCATCTTTTTTACGGCGACAAAAAGATACATGGAAGATACAAAAGCGATATCCAATCTCATAAGTCGACTATAAACCAGAACGCCATTGCAATAAAAAAGGCTAAAAAAACACAACTAAAAGAACACAACCAAACAACAGTACACTAAATACAATACAAACAAGATAAATACAATTAAGCCTGGGAAAACCAAATCCCTCCAAAACACTAACAATATAGCGTGGTTCCACTATTTATTGTAATATCATGAATTATAAACAAATGTTATTTGAATAATATTATAAGAGTAAACACATTAGATAACAGTGAGACTGTACAATTACTTAGAATAAATCATTTACAAAAGAGAACTGTTATTTGATGCAACAAGGATTTCTGCTGATATGAGTATTGTTCATTTAATCTACCATTTTCTACATTTGAAAATGCGTGTACCAAGTCAGGAATATGACAGTTCTTGTCCATTCGTTTTTGATGAGATTTGTTATTTGATTTTGCCATGTGAGTATGGACTTTCGAATTGATTTTCCTCTAAGTTCAGTATTTTTGTGATTTTACTTTTTACTTAACTTCGAGCAATGAAGATATATGTATCATTTTTGCACTTAAAGTCTCCAGATTGCATTTTCATGTCTTTGGTGTTTTTGTATTTATTTGTTCTGTATTCCCGTCATGTGATGTTGTCAATTTAGCGGTATATTTAACATTGTCATTAAGCGCGGATGTTTGGCTAGCCACAAAAGCTAGTTCAACTCACCATTTAAAAAAAATGTCCTTTACCAAATAAGGAATATGGCAGTGTTTATCTGATAGTTGGTTTCAATGTAGGTTGCATTGTTGTTTGTTTTGTTGTACTTCAATAGTCTGTTGTTTCGTTTCTTATAATTGATATGTTACCTAAGGTTTTACTCTGTAACAGAAATTTTATTTCTCTCGAATTGTAACTTTTAGACAATGGAATACTGACGTTGCCTATATACGTCAGCCTGACAATAACGTGAACGGATAATTGTTTCTAATCTTCAAATTGATTAACCGTTCAGTATAATTATTCAAGGCCTACCAACATTAAAGAGATAAGGTATTATCCAACAAAATATAAGCTGGGAATAATCTTTCATTCACATATTAAAAAAAAGACAAATTTTATAAAAATAGTTGTGCGAAGAGATTAAAAATTCATATTCCATGTGGAGACAGCGAGGCAATTCTGTAACAGTTACAAAAAAAACCACAAAAAAAAAATTAACAAAGGAAGAACATGAAGAAGTGTTTTTGTATTCTCTGCGATTATTGCACTTTACTGGCATTTTGTTTAAAAATTCACAGAAATTATTCACAATTGTGTTCACTGGTTTAAATGAATTGTTGTCTCATTCGAATATATATATAAGTTTTCATGAGAATTATGTTTCAACCAATATATTTCGTATCCATATATGTTTTGCTTTATTATGCGTTTTTTTCATATCTGCAAATTTGTACTTGTATTGTGCAACACACATCCAATAGCAGAATATTCTTAATTACAAACAAAACTATTTTAGATATTTCAAATTTATTGAACTTATTATCATAGAGATGTTTTACTTAATATTGTGAGTAAAATATCGCATTGTAGAAAATCAATATGTTTCATGAAAGGTAAAATAGTTCATCTTTTCAAAACATCTACTACGATATAGCTTTGTTTGTGCAGCAGCATAACATAAATCGTTTGATTTTACGTTTATACGTTAGACGATGTACTATGTATATAACATGTGTACTATTTTTGTGAAGGACAGTATTAATTTAAGGTAGATTCATGGTATACCGCCATCTTGGATTGAACAATCACAGTACAAAATCGGTCTAGTTATTTGCCTAAATCTGCAAATTTGGAGACAGATTTGCAATTCAATGGATAGACTGTTTTATCTATCTAAAAAAAACTTGTTAATTAATTGTATTATACAAAATATTTTAACAAATATCATTTTTTTTTAATTTAAAATCATTTTTTTCAAATGAGCCATTTAAGGGGAGCTAACTCTTTTAGTACAACATTTATACTGGTCTAATAGAGATTTATTTTAATTTTTACTTGTAGCAAGAAAACAAGGTCGGTGACACCATGTTTTCTTTTTATTTTCTTAAAACATATTATGAAACCTTTCTTCTCACAATTTATTTCAAAATTCTTTCTCAAAGATTTTTTTTATGCACACTAATGTGTTTTTTCATGAACAAACTAACCAAATGTTGGCAATTTTCAACGACTCATAACTTGAAAAATAGCACGGTGACCCATACTTTGTATTAAATTTTTTAAAAGAGCATAGTAAAATCTTCATTGTGGCAAATAATAAAAAAATTCTGTCTCAAAAAATATATACTTGTGATCTACCTTAATAGGAAATCATAAAATACAAAAATCAACATGTACTGTTATAAATCATCAATAAACATTAAAGATGAACACTGATTTCCCCCATTCGTTGACAATATATAATTTACTATAGTTTTGGTTAAAACATACGGCAACTGGCTGTGTTATTCCATGCTGTGAATGTAAGGGTATATCTATGACCTTTCCCTCCTGTGTCAGTCTGTGTATGTTGTTTGAACCTTGTCCACTGACGTAGAGGTGCCCATAATTATCAGAGCATATGTCAGTTGGTGTATCGATGGTGGCAATACTTATATTCTGCTGTCTTGTCATGAAAATCGGGAAGGTCATTTTGCTTTCTGTGATATAGTTGTGACCTACATGACAGGAAAAACATGTCCTCCCATCAACTGCATGGCACTTTATAATATGAGGACCAATGTGCCAGTTTTTATATCCAGATATGTTTGGAAAGCTTCTGAAATTATTTATTTATCAAATATGAAAATTTAGAAATAAGCATTAGACCCGTTATTCCAGAGATGTTTTAGAACTAAAATGTTGAATCAAATATCTGTTTGACATCAACTGGTCCGGGAACAAGTTATCATTCTTTGATTTTTGTTGTCCGTTTCGTTGTCCATGAGTGAGTGTAGTCCCTAATGTGGAGAGAGTTTTTTTGCCTTTCTTTTTTATATCTCTTTCAAATTTGTTTCTTCATGTTTAATGCCCCAAATAGCAAGTAGGGTGATGGAATTACACTGTGAAAAATATCGGGTGATGAATTTTAAAGTAAAGTAATGATTTTGTCCAGCTTCTTTTCAGGGGTAACAATTAAAGCGGATAGTTGTATGTTTAGAGATTGAAAATATCAATTGGTTGATGTTTTGATTTTATATACCAAATAAACTCTTGTGATTAGAAGGAAATCATACAATAAAGTTTTAAGGTATGAATATGTATCGACAATTATTTATCAATTTACAGGAAATGTATATTTAATCTTTTACGTTTTAGAGTTCAAATCTAGATCTGTTATTAAGCTGTGTCGTGATGGCATAATTCTTTTTTTTATCGCTGTACACAAAACATGGTGGACAATTTTATTCAAATATTATTAAAAAACAACAGTGACAAACATTGAAATATGTTTCTTATGCATAATTAGAACAAAAAACAATTTATTATTCGGTAAGGGTTCGCATTGAAAAAAAAATGTTTGTGTTTTAAGCTATGTTGCTTGCCTTTTCTCTTTTCTCTTTTAATATATATATATACGGATAAATAGTTCATGATTCACTCGTTGAATATTTTTTGAATGTCCTTGAATAAGAACGATTTTACCGGTTAAATATGTGGATAATTATGTATATTTTTGTCAAATTAAGAATACCAAATTCATTTATTATCTATAACGTATTCGTATATTGTTTAATCATTACTTCTATATATTACTGCTGATGTTTTTCATCCTGGCCTATTCAACACATTCCGCATGTTCAGGTGATGTACACATTAAGAATTGTATGTAAATTATGACAGTGAATGTGATTGATAGATACTATAAGACAAATCATCGTGATGCATGTAGATTTTTTTTTTCGTCTGATTCTTTTAATTTATACAAAGTGAGGGCAATGTGTACAGTATAATGACTTGGTGATATAAAGAGGCAGAAAATCAGATATAGAACGTCATACATAGCATTAAACGACTTACATGGCATTGTCATACGCTTGATATGCATACGATTTTCCTTCAAGATTGAAGCATAGAAAACATAAAGAAGTCGAGAATGCTGTAGAACACATCACGGTAGCGCCTAAATCGTTGATTGATGTTTTCAAAACTATAATCATTCTATCCGGGTCAATCTGTAATACAGATCTGGTGGAAGGTTGGGTTATGTAGCCAACATTTTCACCTGTAATAGCCACATCATATGGTTCGCTGTCAACGTTAATCTTGTTGAGATAACTTCCAAGAGGATCAACTAGAATCAGATTCTTTTTATCAAAGTCACATAATAAAACGTTTCCCTTTGCTGTGGCTGCTATCCCAGTAATTCTGCCGAAGTCATGGTTGATAGAGTGGTAGAACGAAAATCCATGTCTGATTTCTCCAGGTACCGCCAACACTTGTGCCATCAGATATTCTGGAAAAAATATTTTACAAATAACGAATGTATTATTAAGTAAAATAATAAAAAAAAAAAAATGCTAATGATAGTTAAAGGAAAAAAAAAACAATAATCGGAAGAATTTTCAAATTAAACTTCCAATTGCAAAAGAAATATTTTATCTGGTCCAGGAACACAGTTATCGTCCTTTGTTTTTTGTTGTCCACGAATATTGTCCCTAGTGTGGGCAGTATGTTACTTACCCCTTTTAAATTCAGTTCTTCATGTTTAAAGCCTCAGATAGCAAGTAGGGGATGAAATTAGGGTCATGAATTTTAAAGTAGGTGATTTGGTCCAGGTGAAAAAGGTTGAAAATTAGCAGTTCGGAAGCTGTAAAAAGATTTCAAGACTCCTTAACATGAAATTGTCCATATTTTGAGCTAGAAGTGTTTTATAATTTTGATATAATTTGTCCCAAAAGTAGTACAATGCACTGTAGAAATATTATTCAGAAAGCGCAAGTGGCATTTTTTTTATTATCATTTATTGTCTAAAAAAAATGCTACGAAATAACTGTGTTCTCTGACAATCCCACTTGAATATTGAAACTAGTAGCAAAATAATAAAAAAAAGAAGAGGAATAGAAATTACAGAATGTTTATCTATCAATCAAAATTACAATCTTTTATCCTGTAACTTTTTGCATGATTGAAAGATAAGTGATTGGGTATTTTCTTAAATGCATTCAGTAGACATTTCCTTGGTAAATTTGGCGCACAGTTGTGTGTCAGATAAACTCATTTATATATTGATATGAGCGTCACTGATGAGTCGTATGTAGACGAAACGCGCGTGTGGCGTACTGAATTATAATCCTGGTACCTTTGATAACTAATTATATTCATTCGTTGTCGTACGGTAAAATGGCGACTGTTGAAACATTAAACAAACACTATGTTCTTGAGTCTAGGAAACTGTAAAGATGCAATTTATTGCACCTACTTTTATTTGTCTATTTAATGATATTCCATCAGAACATTCGATAAGGAACTAATCTAATATATATAACACATAATATATTAGAACAGTTTTTATCCACAACTAATCTTTTAGGCGGTGATCATCTTAATACTGTTGTCATCTTAATAACGTGTTATACTGTTGTCATCATAATAACGTTTCATACTGTTGTCATCTTAATATGCTGGTGGACGTTTCGTCCCCGAGGGTATCACCAGCCCAGTAGTCAACACTTCGGTGTTGACATGAATATCAATAATGTGGTCATTTTTATAAATTTCCTGTTAACAAAACTTTGAATTTTTCGAAAAACAAAGGAATTTCTTATCCCATGCATAAATTACTTTAGCCAAATTTGGCACAACTTTTTGGAATTTTGGATCATCAATGCTCTTCAACTTTGTACATGTTTGGCTTTATAAATATTTTGATAAGAGCGTCACTGATGAGTCTTACGTAGACGAAACGCGCGTCTGGCGTACTAAATTACAATCCTGGTACATTTGATAACTATTAATAATGTTTTATACTGTTGTCATCTTAATAACGGGTTATACTATTATTTTATTTGTCTTTATGAATAGTGAAATGCACATCCCGTTCTATGATAACTCTCGTATCCAGGTTACTCGTTTTTGATAATGTGCTTTGTTTATATGCCTTTCGTGTTTCTTTGATACATATGACGTGGCTGTGTACTTTTACATCCTGTTATTGTGCTATTGTAAAACATTGTGTTCGCTTGTCTTTAAATTTTGCTAACATGTTTGGTCTATATGACATTTTTAGATTCTTAGTTACATATTTGTGATTCAGATTACAACAAAATGTTGACTGCTGTATCCCTATATTTAATATTTTTACCTAATATGTCTGTTTGTTTTGTTCAAATATCGTTGTCAATATAATGGAACTTGATGCGACTGTCATATAAGTCACAGAGGTCTATCTAGGTTAAATAATTTTTTTTCTACATAGGAAAATGCCAGTATCAAGCAAGGAATATGACAGTTGTTATCCGTTCGTTTGATGTGTTTGAGTTTTTGATTGTGCCATATGATAAGTGTCTTCCTTTTTTTATTTTTTCTCGGAGTTCAGTATTTGTTTTATTTTAATTGTATCATTTACTTGTCTCCCTGTTTCAATAGAGCCTAATGAAGAAATTATCAGATGATGAGTCATCAATCCCTTATTTACGCATGGCACACGTTCGAATATCTTGATAAAATTATGTATTTCAACATAAAATAATTAAGAAATGAAGCGAAAAATACAAATGGGACATTAAAAAGGCATATAAAACACTAACTTCGCAAAAAATGTATTGCATTAGATGATCATTGCGACTTATAATAATCTTGTATATGATCAAATTGAGAATGGAAATGGGGAATGTGTCAAAGAGACAAACAACCCCCCGACCATAGACCATGATAGAACTTTCCGATCGGCTTAATTCAATTTATAACAATTTTTTTTAAAAATTTTGATGACCAACTTTATTTTGTTTTTAACGCTATCATTTAAATTATTTTGCTTCAAAATTTAGGACTATAAGCTATGGGTAAAATCTAGATTCAATATATCTTTCTGGTCATCTGCTCAAACAGAATATCTTCTTTTATCGAATGGGCATCAGAATATTTTAAAGAAAAATACCACAAGACAATACCCCCCTGTAAGTTAAGTGGACGTTCCCTTATGTGTACTAAACTTTTTATAACTATTGGCACTCAATTGTAGTCTAAACTTTGCATGATTTGATTTCATAAATATAGTTGATGTCTTAATTACAAGTTTAATGTTAATTGAACAAAACATGAATCAGATCATAGTAAATGCATTACCTTTCTTTTGTTCTTTTGTTAAAAACAAACTATACCACTGTTTATAACTGCTTTAAAATGAGAAGATGTGGTATGATTGCCAATGATCCACCAGAAACCATAGGACGTAGGATTGTGGAATTAAAGGCCAACGACAGATCGAACTTTTAACTTCCTTATTACATTTACGCATCAGTTTTTATGGAAGCCTTTCAATGACATAAAATCATACGATGCAATCATAAAGGTTTAATAGATATACAATTTAGGATTTGTTCTTGATGATCCGGCTGTACATTTTACATTCATGTAGCCTTTTTATATTGTTTGGTTAAAAAAAGAAACATACATCGATTGAATTATAGTGATCATGCTTCATTAGAAGTGAGTCAACTAAACCTCAATAATGTGTCGTGTGTAACGTGCAAAATTTGACACCATATATATTTATAATGTTTTCGTAACTTTAATATATCTTTTTCAAAATATACTTTATTAATCATGATATTTTGTTTGTAATGTAATATTGATAATACATTCTGTACTACAAACGAATTGTATACCGAAATACGTTATAGATTGTCGTTTATGTAGAAATGTAATGTGCACCTTATATTAAGAAATTGTTACAAATGTATTTTTCTTTATCTACATTTATAGTTCCTTACACCATGTACATGTTTATTAATATATATTATTTCACGATGAACAAAAAATTCAAAAAATCTTGCACGTTTATCTTCTTTTAACCATTTCCACGAAACACGGTGAATAACGAACCTTTTTCACGGCTACAAGTGAAATAAAAATGGCAAAGCACGCTGCACGAAAATAGCCCTTCACCACCCTCAATAAAGGCACATGTCATTGCAACTTGAAATCATAATTGTATATGAGAGAATGGGTGATGCCAGTTGTATATTATTCTGCAACATAAAAATAAAATTGAGACTGTTCTAACACTTAATTCATCTGAATGCAGTGAGCAATATTTCGTTTATCTAACCGTCTTTTACGATTTTGCTTCGAATGACATACAGGCAGAATTATAACTTTAAGTTAATGGAACGGGCTGAAAATATGGAATCATAATGTGATGCTATGTTTATTGTAACAATTATATTGTAAGAGATCGGTGTTGTATGAATGGTAGCCACACAACTAGTCATTGTTTATAGGCTAATTCAATTCCCGAATATGACTGGCATAACATACTTTTTATATGAATTTGCACTTAATTTTCTCTTAAATGCATGGTGCATTAGCATTACATATATACAAATATGAAACAATAAGCAATTTGGCCAAGCACATCTTGTTAATTTCCCAATTTACATAATTTGTTTTAAACAGTTCTTGGCCATCTTTTGAAACAGTGAACAACAATGTATCGGTGTCTCATAGTACAAATTTCTTAGATCGTTAGAATATGGATCCAATACCTATATTTAGATGTTATATTTTTTTCTTTTGTGATGTTTTGTTTAACATGACAGATCGCTAAAATCCCCCTCCCTCAAAAAATATCAATAAGAGTAAATTAGCAAGACAACAGAAAAGTTTTACGACACAAAATAGTTTTCAGGTCGAAAAAAAGAATATATAGCCAATAAAGGCAATTTTGGCCCCTCTTCAAACGAATTCAAAATTCTTATTTCAATACACGGTTTAGAAGTTTTAAATGTCCAATATTGATAGTAAATTTTTTGTTGGTTAGCAAAATATATGAAACCTGCCATTTCATGTTTATTAACTCATTACTCAACTATATCTCATGTATCATGTATTTTTGGCATACCCCTTTTTGTATTTTTGTTTGTAACAATGCACAAAGGAAAGCATTTACATAATGTGAATAATACCTTTAGGTGCTCATTGTCATGTTGTTATGCAGCTATACTGTGATTGAAAAGAGATAGACGCATTCATCTTTCGTTTGTTAATTTGTAATTATTAAGAAACAAAATAGTTGATTACACACGAAGATGTGATAAGCTGATATAATTAACATAACTATCTTGACAATACCTTTTGTAATTAAAGCTGTATTAATCTATCAACATCCGATCAACTGTTTTAAAGAGGACTTTCGATAGATCTCTATAAAATATTTAACCTCATTGTAACGGAATACGCGTAAGATTATAGATTACATAAAAATCCTATATCCGCCGAGCCTTTATCGTGTCTAAGGGAAATACGAAAGTAATAAGGCCCGTAAAATATACCATCAACAAGAATTTGTGAAACCATATTTTCTATTGCATATATTATATTCCTTAATTGTTGCTATTTTTAGACATTATATATTATAATCAATGAATATATACATTATACACCATTTATTATATTCTGGCACTCAATGTATATCACGAAATCATTTTGGAGTGCATCAGTTAATGTAATTTTTGCCGAAAAGATTAATATATTATGTAAAACTTTAATTAAAACTAATCGACATTTTACACATCGTCCGAGATATATTTATATTCACTATTTGAATTGTTGTATTGATTTTTTCTAGACATATTTATCTTTTTTTGTTACTGCTTCATCGACTTTCACTTCACATTACGTGTTACTCTTCCATACAATAAGAATCGAAGGATGTGACTCTTGTAAACATATCTAATGATCAAAGTTCGTTGTTAGTTGTTTATTTTATAACTATTTATCCCTTCCTTGATTGTTGCTATTTTTAGACATTATATAATATATTCAATGAATATATACATTTTACACCATTCATTATATTCTGGCACTCACTGTATATTACGAAATTATTTTGGAGTGCATCAGTTTACGTAATTTTTGCCGAAAAGATTAATATATATATATATGTAAAACGTTAACTACAACTAATCGACATGTTACACATCGTCCGAGATATATTTATATTCACTATTTGAATTGTTGTATTGATTTGTTCTAAACATTGTATATTGTTTTTTGTTACTGCTTCATCGACTTTCACTTCACATTACGTGTTACTCTTCCATACAATAAAATCCGAAGGAAGTGACTCTTGTAAACAAATCTAATGATCAAAGTTCTTTGTTATTTGTTTATTTTATAACTATTTATCCCTTCCTTGTTTTTTTGTTATAATTATAGATTATCGTTGATCATCTCAACGAGATTGATTTTCTCACTTGAGCTGTTACAGCGAAAGTGAGAAAATCAATCTCGTTGAGATGATCAACAATAATCTGTTTATCGCTATTTTACCTATAACGACGTTGTCAATTTCAATGTCAATTTCGTTAGCAACGCCACGTGGCCTCCCTAGTTTCTAGCGACAATTTTTCCATCTCTAGCGAGAAGCATGATATAAAAATTATCACAAAAAAAATTCAAAAAGAAAAATGCACAAAATAGCGATAACAAAGGAATATAAAATATCTTCAGATTTAAACACAGAGTTGGTCTTCCAACTACTCATATCATCAGCCAAAACCGAACACAATCTTATATCCCGGAGAGGTTCGGTTCGGATTATATGCATTTATATCGAAGATCGGAGCAGAGTTAAAAGTACCAAAAAACCTTACTCGAGCTATAGAAATAACTAGATTAAACCTTTCTACCAAGAATTCTGACATTGCAACCATATAGTGTCTCGGTTTTTAATAATCATATACATAACATTTATTAATAATGTTTTCGTTTATTTTATGGATAAATTTCTTTAACAATATACATGTAGTAACTGACTATCACAAAATGGAAACACACTTGGGGTATGCAATTCCACCCAGAACAAATGCCAATATCTCACTGTAACAAGATCACAGCCACCATTCAAACATGACTATGCATTTAAAGGCCACATTTTAGCATCCGTCAACACTACAAAATATCTTGGTTAAACCTTATCTAACAACATGTGATACCGATATAAATAACATAACTGCAAAAACAAATTAGATATTTGACTTTCTTAAAAGAAACTTAAAAAAAATCAGAAAGAAACAAAAAGTTTGGCTTACACATTCATGGTACGATCAAATTTAGAATACTGCTCTTCAATTTTGTCACCTCACAACCCCCCCCCCCCCCTAATCTCCAAACAAACCACCAACATTGAAAAGTACAAAGTAGGACAGCACGCCACGTAACCAACATGTACCATAACACTAGTAGTGTCACATCTATGATTTACCATCTTGATTGGAAGTCACTCGAAACTCGCAGAAACATCAATTGAGTAACAATGATGTACAAAATCTCACACACACGCATTGCAGTAGATCCAAACCGTCAGCTTTTACTATAGCAAGTCAAAAACACCAGATTCACCAATTCACTTTAATACCAAACATTCAGCTCTAGAACATATTACTTAGCTCTAAAACTGATTATTTCAAGTACAGTTTTTTAACCATTCACAGTTCAGAATTCACTTCCACAAACAGATATCTAACTGTAAATATGTAAACTAGTTATTTTTGCTTTTGCACATTTGTCTGTTTGCTATGCGCCGACGTATAGTCACCAATGTGCTGATGGATCTTCGTACAATGAAAATGTAGATTTAGAAAGCATTTTTAAACATTAGACATTTGACAGGATATGCATACTGCATACTCTTCCAGAGCACCGTGTTTCAATCCCGGTTTTTATGTTGGGTTTGTGTTGCTCAGTCTTAATTGTTGTATGTTGTGTTTGCATAAATTTATTTTACTTTCTGTAAGTTCAGTTTTTGCCACGGCAGAGTCCGATAGATTTCGACTGATGAATTTGAACATTCAGTTGTATCATTTTCTTTTTTTTTTTATGGCAAACCTGTAGCAAATTTGTATTAAAACAAAACCCATTATGCATTACCTTTTAAATCTGTATCACTCAGGATATTGCTTATCATGTCGCGTGTACTATGGCAGACAGTTCAATTTGTTGGTGGATAATATTACATGAGTTATATGTTAAGAATTATAATTTTATACAATTGGTTAGAATCATGTGTATATTTCAAAATCTATATGCAATATTCGAGTTGAAATCACAGAAGATGGATGCAAGAAGACGTTTTCCCTGTTGTCGAACATGACTACACTTTTTCTGGAATTATGTGATTTCCTAGGATTAGGTGTATTATCTTGGTTTGTCTTTTTTTCATGGATTTACGGGATTGGAACATCGATAGCGCACTGTCGCCTAAATTAACTGGTTTTTGTTTTCTATGTTTGAAATTAAAATATCTACATTAATAAATCAATGTCGTGTATTTACCCTATTTTACAAAGATTATTGACGACAAATAAAAAATCTTGTTATTTGATATCGAACCAAATATTGTGAACACTACATACGGACAGTATTTGATGAAACAGAATACAAACATAGATATAGGAAGATGTGGTATGAGTGCTAATGAGAAAACTCTCTGTATACATTACATGCATATGATTCTAACGAAGCTTAATCAAATAATATAATGCTATTGAAAAACTAAGTTGGTCGTTTCTTAACATTGACTTTCGACATTTAACACAATTAATAGTTTCTCAATTCAAATCAAATGTAACGATTCCTAAGTAAGCGCGAATTAAGGATCAACTATTTATTAATTTTCTTTAACTAAAACAAAACCCCTTATATCTAGATTTTCTCTTAGTTAGGAGTTAAAATGTCTGTACACATTTCTCAAAAACTAGAACTAATTCATGCAAAATATCTTTTTTATTGAACAACAATTGAATACAACAAATAACAATGTCTAGTAAAATATGGAGTATTTGCTTTCAATCATCAATAAACATCAAAGACCAAAACTGATTTCCCCCATACATTTACTACATAGAATTTAGTATAGTTTTTGTTGAAGCACACGGCGACTGGTTTGTTGATTCTATGCTTGGAGTCCAATGGTATGTCTATAACTTTCCAATCTTGTGCATTTGTTACGTGGACTCTTACGTCTAATACTACTTTCCCGTCCCATTTCAATCTGTGTATGTTGTTTGATCCTTGTCCACTGATGTAGATGTGTTTATAATCGTCATCACATATGTCAGAAGGTGTATCCATGGTGTCAAAAGTAATATTTCCATGAAAGTCGTTCTGATGACTGTACGTTATACAGTTTTGATCGCCTTTGCATATGAAGAATGATTTCTCATCAAGTGTATGGAATTTTACAACAAGGGATTGAACAAAAAAGGGTATCTAAGGTAACCTAGCTGACCTGGCTGGCCTATGACGTCTGTGAGTTTTCTGAAATTACTTTCAAAAAAGATATATTATAAATATAGATATATGAGACCTGAATGTCGGTAAAAGAGATAATTTGAAAGTTTGATGGAGAGAAAAGAAACGCCTTTGATAATTCTTACTTTAACTACAGTAAAGATTTTTTCCTCATTTTTTTGAGTGAGTTCATGTTAAACTAGTAAACCAATTTGAGTCGCATAAGGGACAATTCAGTTCTGTTCAAATGATCCATTTACAGTCAATGCAGAAATATGCAGTAGCTTTTCGATCAATGCAATATGATTTTCAGGTATATTTATAAATAACTGAACAGTCTAAACATCATGACCATATACATAATAGATTTTAATAGACTACATGCGAATTTTATGAATAGTTGAAAGGCCGTACATTGACCTATAATGGTTTACTATTATAAATCGTTATTTGGATTGAGAGTTGTCTCATTGGCACTCACACCACATCTTCCTATATCTCTGTACTTACTGCAGTGGCTATATCTGTAAAGCTGACTATTTGATACAAATTACTCTTAATAGAGCTGTATAAAAATCGAATTGACCGGTTCAGACCACAATTGGCTTTCAATATAGGGTAAGTTAATGTTGTTTTATATAAGAATACAAGGTAAACTAGGAAGCTATTAAACCAAGAGTTCCAAGTGGTGAAGTTGAAATCATCCCTTCGTAAATTTCGGACGCCATCACGAGTTGGTTTACCGTTATGGAATAACCGATTCACAGATGATATCGGATTTGTTCCGTATGTCGTAACTACAATCCCCTTCCCTTTCATGAAAATGACCTACCGAATTAGACTATTTACCGGATTTGTTATAACATGAACAACACGACGGGTGTCACATATGGAGCAGGATCTGCTCACCCTTCCGGAGCACCTGAGATCACCCTTGTTTTTGGTGGGGTTCGTGTTGCTTATTCTTTAGTTTTCTATGTTGTGTCATGTGTACTATTGTTTGTCTATTTATCTTGTTCACTTTTAACCATGGCGTTGTCAGTTTATTTTCGATTTATGAGTTTGACTGTCCATCTGTTATATTTCGACCCTCTTTTATAGAGAACCAACAGTAAGTGTTGAAGTAAATCTTTTAATACATATATCTGATGATATGTAAACGTTACATGATGAATACATGCCGTAATAAGGTACATTTATATTATTTTAGTGTTTTACCTTTCATAAAATACAGCCATATTTATTGTTCTGTTTAATTCTTAAGTTTGTTAAATTTATCATTGATTAGTTTGCGTTTTTATGTTTTCAAAATGGCGAATTTATAGTTTTTGGATGCTGTAATGAGTTTGCCGAAAATGACAACATTAAACAAGTGCATCACAACTAACTCGCCATGAAACACAAGTCAACAGTTCAATTTCAAAGTTTACTGTGCTTAGGTTATATCCTGGACTGGGTTGCACAAACGTCTATTAAAGTTAATAGTCTATTAAAAGTACACTTAGATTTAATAGTCTATTACTTGCGTTGCACAAAATTTGATTAACGTTAATAGTTTATTAACTCACTATTAAATTTAATTGAACGAAGGAGCGCTATTAAGTCCTTAATTGTACATTTAAAATGGATGCCATGCAAGTGCTTGGATTACTTGTACCTCAAAATCAGCCGAAAAATACCGTGACAGGCTTCTCAACTCGATGACTTGACGGACTGAGAGCCTCGCACAGCCGATGATCGATATCCCACATTGTATGATTTCGTCACAAAAAGAATTGTTTTTGTTATTATTAAAATAATAATAGAAAGAAAAGATAAAAATTGATAAGTTTTTGAAGCATAAATGAAGATATAATTGTTTTTTTTTTATGATTAACCAATTTCATTGTGAATCTAGACTATTTAGGGAAACAATGGTTTTATTTTCAATACAACAAGTGTCATATTAAACTGAAGAAAAAAACTTTTGCCCACATCCTTCGAAGTATGCTTTGTTAAAACTGAAATATGATCAAATATATTTCTTAGTATAAAATCCATTCTCCAAAATTAACAATTTTTAGAAGGCATGCATGGACGAAAGCATTGGACATTTGAAAACCTTTTATAACAGGGGTGAAGAATGTGCAATCTCCGTTGGCGCTTTGATAAAGAGTGCTTTCTTTCACGTCCGCATTTCTATTAAGTATGGCATGCCGAGTTAACATTTTAATGATTACTACAGATTTGAGAAATGAATAACAGAACAGTGCACAATAACGTACAATAACATACATTGTTATTCGTAGGAGATCAGAGAAACTACGTGATAATTTTGATTTTTTTTTTTATTATTTAAGATGGCATGGTGTATATTGTCCATAAACAAACTAAACACTATAATGTTCTTCTCAAAATAATTCTGTAATGCGCGGATACACCGGACTGCATCGTACGATAACAATATTGGGTCAATGGAAGGCGTCCCAGAAAAAAAATAAAATAGCCTTGCCAGACGTCATAATTATTTGGACTAGGTCAATATTATAATATTGTCAATGATTTAACTAGTCTTTGCTATGCAATAACAAATATGGCAGTTTTAAATTACAGCAGTAGTTTTTCTTCGTAAATTTCTACATTCAGCAGATCGATATTGGTGTCACATTGAAAATTAATACACATTTTCCCTGAAATACGATGTATAAAAGAAGAATGTGTAAATGTAATCTCCATTGACGTTTTGATAAAGAGTGCTTTCTTTCACGTCCGCATTTCAATCAAGTATGGCATGCCAAGTTAACATTTTTATGATTACTAAGAAACACAAATAACAGAACAGTGCACAATACCATACATTTTTATTCGTAGGACATAAAGAGAAACTACGTGATAATTTTGATATATTACAACAGTGAATTAATTTAGTTTTTTTTTTAAATAAAGATGGCATAGTGTATATTATCCATAATATTTATAACCAATAATACATATCTAACATTTTGTATGCAACTGAAAACTGTAAAATAGATGACACGAAACTATCCGACACTTTTGTATATCTTGGGTATAAACTTCAAACAAATATCTGATATTGACATATGGGATAGGGTTCATAATAACATAAACAATTATTGGACTTTTGGGGATCACTCAGATATTCCGACACCCCACTGGTCCAACACCCCAAAAGTCCGACAAAGGTTAATAACTGCCGTAATAGAAAATATACTTCATGAGTAAAGCTTCATGAGGGTGTTGATGTGGATTTACAGAATAGAGAATAATGAGGGGGGAGGTTAAAGAATAAAGAAAAATGAGATCCTAAAATAATGGGCCAAAAGTATAAAGAATAGAAAAAATGGCAAACATTTTAAAGAATACATATATGAAAGACCCCCTCTTCCCCAATCCAGACACCCCTTGGTAGAACAGATTTTAGCATGCCACCTATCGGGTATAACTATCAAAGAAGTACCATGACTATATGCATATAAAGAAACTGAAAACTTTGCAAGTTTTGGTATATATATACATAAGAAAATGGGAACACATTCTACTAAAAAAAAAGAAATGTCATCAGCAGTGCAGTCTCTCTTCATAAAGAAAAATGTTCACGTGATCAGGGAATGACCATTTAACTTCAAGGGGGTTATGGTTTTTTCCAAAAAAAAATATTCTGATCCCCAATTTGATGGGAAAAAATATTTCTGGTCAAGCAGATGAAAAAAAATATTTTGAATGCAGATTCTCCCATACCTTATATAGTGTTAAACAACACATGCAAACATGCGACACAAAAATTACTCTAGCAACCAACACCACCTCTTTTGACACTCACAACATAAGGTGCTAGTTTTATTCCGATTTACGAGCATTTTTTGCTGTTGTAAACTTATTCTAACAGATTCTTCACAGAGAACGCGGCAAACTTTACAAAGTTCTATTTGGTTTACCACTGTCTTTATAGTTCAACGAACCGCGTATTAACTTTAAATAATTCACTCTTCAATTAAGTAGTGTATAAACATTGTTGTATATATAGACTAACTAAACTAATGTTCATCTCAAAATAATTCTGTACACTAAACTAAGCATCTCGCATACAATCGTCTAAGCGGTAAAGCCTAACTGGAGCCTTAACTTACTAATTTCCCTGCTTTGGGAGAGATACATAGCTGTGTATCTTCATGTTTGTTATTCGATAAAGCTTCACAAAGCTTATTTAGTTTGACAAAATGTTCGCTACACCGCGTCTCATTCATTCTTTATTTTTAGGGGTGAATATATCCGACCACTTTCACCTATATAAACATATCTACCAACCAACCGTGATAAATTGCCTGAGCCTGCTGCAAGGCAAATTCGCGGCGGTTTCTATTCAATACTAGTATGTACTTTCATTGTCCAGTGGCAGTTCAAGTGTCATTGGCCGTTTTTCATACCGGATGGCAACTATTACAGGGCCTATCTAAATTTTTTTTACTGTCAACTGATTGTTCTCGGACTGAACATGCATGTCAGTAATATTTGCCACTGGACATCACGCAAAATTGAAATATTGTAAGTACTTTATGATATGTTACTTGTATTATTATTTTTTGGACTATCAGGAGGTTTGACTGATGGGATTATTCTCTTGAAATAAAAAAAAATATTTTTTTTTTAAGTTGTGAATTATTTCATGTCAGACTATTTGGGGTATCGGACTATCATGGGGTGTCGGACTAATGGGGCGTCGGACTATTGGGTTGTCGGACCAATGGGGTGTCGGACTAATGGGACATCTGAATAACGGGGCTGCCCCGATTTGTGATACTTAATTTCTCCCCTCGTGTATTTTTTACGAGAATTTTTAATCTCTTTCAATGACGACACAAGCAATTTCTTGTATCTTGTTTGAAATATATTAGCGGCTAAATTTATCTCATGGGAGATTAAAAAATTCTGATTTTACCACGATTGTGCCAAATACTGTACTATAGTAATTTATTCGAGTTCCCAACCTTCCATAAACGAAGTGAAAAATCGATTTAGATTGGGTCAGACTCTCGAAATGGAAGATATAAATATAGCAGGCTGCAGTTGTCAATTTTCTTTTGTAGACGTCGACAATAAACTTTATATTTAAATTAGTAACATAATGAAATTTAAGACTAATGCTTTTTTATTCCCCTATTCCCCTCGTTTTTCGAGACTTTTCTATCTTTTTCAATACAACATATGCAATTTCTTGTATTTTGGAATTGGACATGTTTTGGTGTCAATTGAAAGTAGACCCAGGGTTGCGTTCAATATATTAGCGGCTACGTATATGTATGACTATTAAACGTGTAACTAGCCTAGCAGCTTCGTAGATATTGATAGCAGCTAGGTTAGCCACACGTTCAATAGTCATAAATCTACGTAGCATTATTTAGCTTTTTTGCTTCGATGTTGAACACAACCCCGTTGAAAAATGACGAAATCGCTGAAATCGTGTTGACGTCATGAAAAATTGATGAAAATCGCTGAAATCGTGTTGACGTCATGAAAAATTGATGAAAATCGTGAAAATCATGATGACGTCGTGAAAATGATGAAAATCGTAATGACGTTGTGAAAAATTGATGAAAATCGCAGAATTAAATGGAGCTTAATTGTCTATTAAAATGTTAATAGTCACTTAATTGTCTATTAGTTAATAGTATCCTTAAAAGTGATTCGTGCAATGCTATTAAATCACTCTATTAACTAATTGTCAATTAGATATTTAATAGTCTATTAGAAGTTAATAGTCTATTAACTTAATAGACGTTTGTGCAACCCAGTCCTGGACAATAACAATTTACTTAGAAGTATGTAAGCCATTACCTGAATAGGTTGAGAAACATATAACAACTTTTTATAATTGATGCTGGAAGTCGTGAACTGTACGATTGTTTTTTTTTATTGGAGGCACACTTGGATTTAATCCATATTTCAACAGGAATTCATGTTTTGATTTATAATTATAATGGTGATATACAACTGTATGGTATTCTCATAATTAGGTAAAAAATCCTTGTTCCTTTATCATGTTTATAGCCCAATAGATCGTGTTCGGTGGAATTATTTGTAGCAGGCCGTTATTTTTGCAATTTCACTATCTGTTGTTCGTCTCGATTCTCTTCATTCATGATGAAGATGAACTTACATTTTTATAAAATGATTGACATGAACAGACTTAGACAAAATTATGTCAACAGAACAAAAAAGGACTATCTTATCGTGAATTTTTTATTGATATGATGCCCATTTATGGATATATGAAAATGGTTTCACTCCAAATGGTTGATATTTCTCTTTGTTGAACCTGTACACATTGTCCTTTTTACAACTTTTCTGACATTTCGTTTTCATCACAGCAATAAAAGTTACACTATTTTTGTTTTTCAATCACAACTTTGGTTTAATCAACGGTAAAATATCAATTTAATGATTTAGATTATATCAATTCAAACAGATATGAAAGATTGAAACAAAAATACAGCACAAACACATATACTTTAGGGACACCTGTTTTAATTTTAATACATTCATGTTTGTTTTACATAAGTTCCATCCGATTTCTATCAATCAAAAATAGAGTACACATATGTAGCGAAGGCTACACAAAATAATTCATTTGTTTTGTAATTTTGAAATGAGCTATTTAAAAGCTTTAAACAGAGCCGGATTGCATGACATACAACATATTGAATGTATTTAAAAAATCCTCAAAATTGTCTTCTCATATCTGTCAGCTGGGATTTAAGATACTAATGAAAAATTGCAACAAGACTATAATGTAATACATCATTTTTGGAACTATATTCTTAAAAGCTGGTGTAGCATTCATCAATTTAAATAATGATAGCTAAACTAATATTCCGATGATAAATTCGGACATTTGACACAATGGAGATAACATAAGAGATAACCACTATTTTGTGAGTGATTAAATCTCTCTATATATAAGTGTATTTCTAATTACTATTAGAATACTATTACAAGTAGTAGTTATCAAAGGTACCAGTTTTATAATCTGAAACGCCAGACGCGCGTTACGTCTTCATAAAAAATGGAAAACAACACGTTTTATAATTTATTGCGTCCGAAGCGCTTTTCTGGTTTTACCTTCATCAGGAACGCTCAAAGCCAAACATTTGAAATCCGAAGATGTATAAGTACCGAAAATCGTTGAAGAGCTTTATGTCAAAAATACCTAAAATAAATAGCCAAATTCATCTAAAGCCAACTTTGCCTGAGGGAGTTGAAACCTTAGTTTCATAATAATTTAAAAATTTATTAACAGACAATTTTAGTAAAGTTTGTTAAATCATGTCAGTACCGAAGCACTGACTACTGAGCTGATGATACCCTCGGGGACTGATAGTCCACCAGCAGAGGTATCGACTCAGTGATGTAAAAAATGGAAAACAACACGTTTTATAATTTATTGCGTCCGAAGCGCTTTTCTGGTTTTACCTTCATCAGGAACGCTCAAAGCCAAACATTTGAAATCCGAAGATGTATAAGTACCGAAAATCGTTGAAGAGCTTTATGTCAAAAATACCTAAAATAAATAGCCAAATTCATCTAAAGCCAACTTTGCCTGAGGGAGTTGAAACCTTAGTTTCATAATAATTTAAAAATTTATTAACAGACAATTTTAGTAAAGTTTGTTAAATCATGTCAGTACCGAAGCACTGACTACTGAGCTGATGATACCCTCGGGGACTGATAGTCCACCAGCAGAGGTATCGACCCAGTGATGTAAAAAATGGAAAACAACACGTTTTATAATTTATTGCGTCCGAAGCGCTTTTCTGGTTTTACCTTCATCAGGAACGCTCAAAGCCAAACATTTGAAATCCGAAGATGTATAAGTACCGAAAATCGTTGAAGAGCTTTATGTCAAAAATACCTAAAATAAATAGCCAAATTCATCTAAAGCCAACTTTGCCTGAGGGAGTTGAAACCTTAGTTTCATAATAATTTAAAGATTTATTAACAGACAATTTTAGTAAAGTTTGTTAAATCATGTCAGTACCGAAGCACTGACTACTGAGCTGATGATACCCTCGGGGACTGATAGTCCACCAGCAGAGGTATCGACCAAGTGATGTAAAAAATGGAAAACAACACGTTTTATAATTTATTGCATAAGACGCACCAATGACGCTCGGATCAAAATAGTTCGAAAACCAAAGAAGTATATAGTTGAAGAACATTGAGGACCCCAAATTTAAAAAAATGTGCCAAATACGGCTAAGGTAATATATGCGCATGGGATAAGAAAATCCTTAGTATTTCTAATGATTCATACTTTTGTAAGTAGTTAATTATAAAAATGGCCATACAATTTATATTCATTTCAACACCGAAGTGCTCACTACTAGAAGATCTGATTCATAGTTTTATTTTTATTTCAACATTTATATAGATAGACGACTACAAACTAGAATCTATGACACATGCATGTGATTATTCAAGCTCTCCAACATCAACTTCCTTGTCTTAGCAGTAAACGTCTCTTTGTGCCTTTGTATGGCGCATTTAGACTGTTAGGTTTGTGTTTATTCACACTGTACAGACTTTCGTAAAAGGCAAGTTTTTTTATACAAGTTTATATTTAGCTGATAAATATTTAGGGAATGCCGTGTACATCTACAGGATTCATGTTAGTATATGTATACTTGGAGCATTATAAACAAGTGTCTGCATATACCATACATTTTGTAAATAAATAATTACATTTCCTCGTCATATTTTAAAGAAGGGGAGTGCGTAAAATGAACCGTGTCTTTTTATGCCAAGAAAACATGCAAAGTTTGAAATTTCTTCTTCTCCTGTATTAGGGATGGCTGATACACACAACACATTAGTATTTAGTTCGTCACATGTTGCCTTAAAGAATATCACCATTCTTTCAGGATCATTTAGTAAAAGAGATCTGGTATTGGGGAGAGTAATGAATCCGATATTTTGACTTGTAATAGTCAAATCATATGGCTCATTGTCTACACAAAGAGTCTTTTCTGAAGAATCAACTAAAATACGATTCTTATTATCAGAGTCACATAAGCTTCACTTTCTGGTAGCTGCTATTCCAGTAATGCGTCCAAAATCATAGTTGAATGAATTATAGTGAGAAAACCCATGTCTTACGTCTCCAGGTTTTGCTAATACTTGTGCCATCTCTGATTAACATAATGACAATAATGTTACAGTGATATGACATAAGTTTCATGTAATTAGAACTAAATTTTGGCACGAGATCTTGTTGCTTATTCTTTAATTTTGTATGTTGTGTTTTGTATATTTGTCTGTTGGTTCTTTTCTCTGTGTGTCATGGCGTTGTAAGTTTATTTTTTGACTTATAAAATTGAATGTCTCATTTGTATTTTTTGCCTCTCTTATATCCAAATCATTAAACCATTGCATGTATTTATACTAAACGAAGTCCCATATGAACGTATTGTTATATTTATTACGACTATGTAACGTATTTTTGACAAATAATATTTCCGCCAATGATTGTTGGTCGCGAGGTAAAAAATGTTCGAGTTTGTTGTCGATGTTGACTAGATCGTTGAAATGATATATAGTAATCACAGAGTACGTGTATCAGATAAGTTATAGTGCTATGATTTGTCGCTATGTATATTTACGTTTATATATATTCTGTGGTTAACATGTCGAAATGTATTATAATATTATAAATTTATGCATTTCTCTGTCCTGAGTGTCCTTGCATTGATTTGTACTGCATTTCTGTCATGTACATGATGTAATGTTATCATTTTAGCGGTATTTTTAAACATTGCCATAATGCGAGGTTTGACCAGCCACCAATCCAGGATCAACCACCATTTTTCTTAAAATGACATTTTTCAAGTCAAGAATATGGCAGTTGTTATCTAATGACATGAGTATCAATTATATGGACATGTTTATAAATTTCCTGTTACAAAACATTGAATTTTTCAAAAAACTAAGGATTTACAGTGAAAAACAATTTCAAAAACAATATTGGTCTTGAGAACGTTTCGTGAATACATTTCATATACAATATTTATCATTGGTAACGATGTTTTCAATACACTGTCTTTCAAATTGATATATATGCTATGTTAGCTCATTTAACAGCATCTTTTGTATATCGGCTATTAACTTGACATTTTTTAAATGGAAGTATGTTAGATACGCCGCTTCTTACATGTTTACTAATCGATGTGTAACCTACCTATTTTTCGTTTTGATGGTTGTGTAATTGTAAGTGTGTGAACTACTTCCTTTAACTACTTCTTCATTGACCTTATTGACCTCGTGAAAACCCATCGGTGTTTATGAAAGCCTGTATTTCACAAACAGGCAACTGAGTTTATATATACTGAGCCAAAAAAGTTTAGCAACAAAAATATGAAATATTATTTTATTACAAAATTGTAACAACATTTGATTTTCATAATAAAAAAATGAAATTATGACATGTCAGAAGCAACATGAATGTTTATCACTCACATTGATTAGGATTTTCTTTGTATGGAGCGCGAGAGGGTCAAAATGCGAAAATGAGTATAGTGTTATTCAAAATGAATTTCTCGGACATGCCCTAAGTGCATCACTGAAGGATTGTCAGGCACACCAGCAGCTGCCCTTAGTCAATGCACTACTCTTGTGGCCGGAAAAAAACTTATCACGTGTTGCTGTAAAGCGAAAGTAGCGCTCCTCCCTTGACGAAAGTTTTTCTTGGTCTACGACATATTGACCTATCCCGTGTTGTTGCAATTTGTCGATATCTGTTTGTTAGTCTCTAAACAGTTGGCTAATGCACATTTAATCAAGCCACGACATCAGAAACACTCATTCTGGCATCTACCATTTCAATAGTCTTCTGACTGTTATTTTCGGGGAGGCCAGGTTGACGCCCCATGCAATTTTTTCAAACTTTTTTTGTGTTTTTCTTACCAATTGTGTGTTTCTGAACGTTAGTGGAAAAAAAACCAAATTGTTTTTAAAGTACAGGTTCAGAAGGTAAAACATCAATTACACGTGGAAAGCTAAAATGGCGCGAAATCAATCATCCAGAAAAAAGTAAGACTGTTTAAAATTACAGGTAAAACAAAGGATTATATCAATGATGTTTAAAAAAAATAAATTCTGAAACAACAAAAGAAAAATTGAGAAACAAAAGTGTTGCTAAACTTTTTTGGCTCAGTATATGTTAAAAAGGATTGAAATAACTATTTTGATAGTGCAGTTCTGAGAATCAGTTGAGTATTTTGTAAGGTACTGGAAAATAGTATTAGAAGCAAATACGAATAAGATTGCGTAGATTGTTTTTTAATACATATTTTTGTAAAGCATGATACATGTTGCATACTTATATCCACTTGTGTGACAGTTTTCGACTATTTTAGTGATATCATCGGTCAATTTTAAACTGTTTAAAAAGTATAAAGGGTAGGAATTTCATCAGCTGAAATATCAATCTCCAAGTCATATGTGTACAAATGAACATAGGTTCTAAATGATGACGATGATTATCCAGTAATCAAAATGTCTATTGTGCGAAATTCTGGAAGTGAAATATTTTTTTCATCTGTTTACCTTTCTTGTAAAGGTGTTACGGCAATGTATTTTCTCATAGTTTCATTTTCTGTATGAATCATGTAAATTAACTACCAATTTTCGCATGAAGAACAATTCCTTAAAACTATGTTGTAAATCTTATTCTTATGTTTGTACTTGCAAATAATACAGCTGAATCAATGCGCACGCAGAGGTGTCCGATTGCGTATTATCAGTGGCGGATCCAGAGGGGGGCGTAGAGGGCGTACGCTGTTATTTACTGATTATGTCAAACTCATGTGATTCGCTATGGTGGAGTTGACCAGTTTTGCCGTAAAAACGTCGCTCAGTCATTTTGAAATTCAAATTACAGTAACACATGGATATACTGAGGATGACAATCATGACATCTTCAAAGCGAAACAGGATTGAGCAAGAACGTATTGACTTCTATTTCAACATTCCACGAGACAGAAAGTTATACTCTATTACATGTTCATGATAAAAAGTTCCACAGCTATATTGTTCACCTACGAAAACATGTGTTACCTCAAACATCCCAGCCTATTTTAACTAGAAATAACATAGCTGAATGATGATCCCCAGTCAGTATAATCTCTAGATAGATTAAAAGTCTAAGGAACGAACCATTTGTTTGAGAAGGCAGTGCGAGATATATATTTGAAAGAAAAAATCTGACTCTGGTTTTTGCCTTTTAAAAACAAAAATTCTGGCCGTATCTGGATTGAAAACAATAATCTTGTCCACCTTTTTGCTATTAGAATCGAGAATTTCCAACAGATTTATTTAGCATTAAAAATGATAAATAAGAAAACGGGCGTATGTTTTTGGGGGGCTGGGGTTTGCATGTGTGACTGGAATGTCTGCTTCGCCGAAGTTGCGAACTGTTATATTTAATACCTTTTTCAAGACCAAACTGCAACCGGCTGCTGGGTGTAGCCTTTATGTCTCTATTTGTCGACCATCATTCATAAACTCTTTGTCATTTTAGACTCATTCGTAGCTTTTGGTTAAATTTGAACCCCTCACTTCCCTTAAATTTGTTGTGTGACACATATCAACCAAACATTTGGATAAAAAGTCTACTTGTGTGTCTTTCTTAAATCGTGTCGGTCGTATTGTAAATTTTATTGAATAGCCCAGCGTGTATCTGGTTTACTAAAAGAAATCTGTGAGGTTATTCTAACTTTACATACAACAAACTAGAATTTTCAATTTCTATTTTTTACTGACAAGTCCAACATGTAATGTAGCAGTACATAGCTTTGGGTCCATACTATCATTTTATGATAGACAATTAATAGGGAGAATACAGCTTCAAAAATCTCCAACCCTTACACTTTACAGCAACTATAAAATATTCATGCTCAAATAAAGAACCGTTTAAAATGTGCATTTTACACTTATTTTATGTTTTCTAGCCCCCATTTCTAAAATCCAGGATCCGCCCCTGATTATAAGTAATTTTATTGTGATTTTGCGCTCTTTTACGTTACGTTAATATGTTCTGTTGACTGACAAACACGCATTACAGTTTGATATAATTTCAATTTACGTTTTTTAATATCATAATATTGTATAGTTTCTGTTTCTCGGAAAAGATAAGTAACCATTGTAGCAGTAGGTCACATGGAATTTACAGTAACATGTTTTAACGCAATGGCAGATATTCAACGTTATGTTAATTTAAAGTTAAAAAAAGCAACACATCGTAAACCCTTTGCAAATTACAAAAAAAACCATTACAAGCTTAAGGTGAGCATCGGGAGAAATAATGCAATATACGTAGGTGTTAGCTTTTACAGAAAGCTTTCTCACACTACGTCTGAAGCCACACAAATGAGTTTAGTTAAGATTCAATATATACTGTAGACTAGTAATAGAGTTATCAGAAATTCTTTAGGGACCTTGGGTTCTCTGGTTTTTACAATCCAAGATGGAAAAAGACACCCAGCCTACCTTAAAAAAATGATTGAATAAGGAATTTCTGATAACTCTATTACTAGTAGGTCAATTTAATTGAAAAACTAATGTTTATTAGATAAACTAAGATTTGCAACAGGCCGCAAATGGAGACCTCAATTGCGAAAGGGGGTTTCAACGTGAATAGAGTAACCTCACAAGTCATGGGGAGTCACCATTTTGACAGGACGTGATTGCATTTGTTTTTACATCCGTTACATTTAACTACAGCAAGGAAATTTACTCCCTGTCGAAATAAGATCAGTTCTGTTGTACATGTAGTCAGCTAAAAATTTGTCCTGACGTGTCGCCGTACTCTTTTTTAAATTTTTATTGAAAATCTCTAAGGCAGTCAAAATACAAAAAAAGTGAAAACATTTTACTGATTTTTTTTCTGTGGCATTACATTTTGCAAAATGAAAATGAAAATAGCCATTGCCCACTATCAGGAAATTTTTGTGTTGGAAAAGTTAGGTAGATTAATCTCAGTACATATATATACCAGGGGAAAACAATCCTTTTTCAAACACACGATGCTGGATTCTTACCCTAATCTTGAAAATCTCACAGATTTTTTGAAATTATGATTGCATTTTTAATTCTCTGGAGAAAAATGAAATATATTGTTAATAAGGCATTTTTATAGTTTAACACGAGGGACATATTAACAATATATGGATACATAAAAACTGTAAAGAACTTCTTTATGATTTTATCTACCTCTGAAATTAGTTTGATCAAATATTTTCATTTTTCAACTGTATATGTATAGACTAATTAATTACGTGTTATAGTTTGTTTTTTAATTTGTAAAATTGAGAATGGAAATGGGGAATGTGTCAAAGAGACAACAACCCGACCAAATAAAAAACAACAGCAGAGGGTCACCAACAGGTCTTCAATGTAGCGAGAAATTCCCGCACCCGGAGGCGTCCTTTAGCTGGCCCCTCAACAAATATATACTAGTCCAGTGATAATGAACGCCATACTAATTTCCAAATTGTACACAAGAAACTAAAATTAAAATAATACAAGACTAACAAAGGCCAGAGGCTCCTGACTTGGGACAGGCGCAAAAATGCGGCGGAGTTAAACATGTTTGTGAGATCTCAACTCTCCCCCTATACCTCTAACCAATGTAGAAAAGTAAACGCATAACAATACGTACATTAAAATTCAGTTCAAGAGAAGTCCGAGTCTGATGTCAGAAGATGTAACCAAAGAAAATAAACAAAATGACAATAATACATAAATAACAACAGACTACTAGGAGTTAACTGACATGTAAGCTCCAGACTCCAATTAAACTGACTGAAAGATTATGATTTCATCATATGAACATCAGGCACAATCCTTCCCGTTAGGGGTTTAGTATCATACCATCATAACATATATGAGAAGAACATAACCCGTGTCATGCCAACAACTGTTTTTAGAATAAATGTGTTTAGTTCCGATGCAAAGACCTTATCAGTGACTCAATATTAACGCCAACATATGTAATCTTTAATGACTTGACAACAGTATCGTAATTATATCCCTTCTTAATAAGTCTATTCAAAGGTTTTGTAAGTTTCTGAGGTGAATACTGACACCTTTGTGCTTTATAAAGAATATTTCCATAAAAAATTGGATGTGAAATACCTGAACGTATTAGAAATCTGCATGTTGAGCTATATTTACGAATGATGTCTTTGATGCCAAAATATCATCCAAATATCTAAAAGTATTATTAAATTTGTTTATCAGATGTTGTTTCGATGGGTCTTTGCTTATTTTTGTCATAAATTGTAACTCATAACAATACAAAAACAGGTCCGCAATAAGTGGTGCACAGTTAGTCCCCATTGGAATTCCGATAATCTGACGATATACGGAATCCCCAAAGCGAACAAAAATGTTATCTAGTAAAAATTCAAGGGCATATATAGTATCAAAGCATGTCCAATTAACATAGTTTTTTTGTTTATTGCTACTAAAAAATGAGCTAAAAGAGTTTGAACATATATATTCACATTCTGATTTTTTGAATGCCCATTTAATTAGGTGTGTGAATTTTTTCTTAATGAGAATGTGTTGTCTTTGTTAATCATTACTGTGACTACTCAGTGTATATAAAGTGCGAATCGAAACAATCTTTAAACAATATATTTAGGCATAGTTTAACCTGTATATATAATATTTGAATTTAATTGGGTGTTATCATGATGATTGTACAATAAAAAAAAACCCAAGAAAGCCAACTAAAGTCTTGCTCTACATGCTTAAAAAAATAGCTGTAATAGAAAAAAAAATCAAAAAAATCCTATAGTGAAAATGCACCGCATATACAATACAAATGAATCGGCCTACAGTGAAAATTAAAGTATAGTATCATTATTCGACTGTAAACATGACTCGCATAAAGAAAGCATCATAGTGGAATTTAGTTCAATATGAAGAAACTGAATAAAAAAAAAAATCTACGTTATTCGACTTTAATAATTGTGTTGAAATGAATAGTTTTTCTGCAACAACATCTTAGCTGTTAGTTTTAAAGCACCTGCACGATCTGTTCGTGAAATGTCCTAAATATTCACCCTTTTCGGTATATATGTCACAGCGGGATGGCTTTAGGCGCAATAAAACCCCGTTCGCATCTCTTACTTTGTTTTATTAGTATTATGTATTTCTTAACATATACATTTTACATTTTGTCATCATTTTCATCAAAAATTTGTTTGGTATTTTTGTTTTTATTCTTTTAACACAAACTAAAATCCCAAGTTATAGGTAATATAGTGTACTGACCTAAAAAATTTCTTTGCTATTTAGGCGACGATAGATTTAAAATACAACTGTGAATGATTATAACCCTAATTATCCCATGCTAATGGAAAAATATGTCATTCAGTTTATATAAATCTGAAAGTATGCTTGTCGGGAGAAGTGAATAATCAAATATTAATGATACGTATTTTTGATCGTGTAAAGCAATTTTAATTGATACTTTTGATGTGTGTTTATATATTACACTTATGTATCAGGTAAGGCTGAAGGTTGGCACTTGATAATCCGATGCACTTTGATGCATCTGTTTTAAATCAAGAGGCTGTTGTTCAGTGGTTGTCGTTTCTTGGTCTTGCTCATAATTGTCTCTTGTTTGTCGTTTTTTATATAATATGAGACCGTTTGTTTTCTTGTTTCAATATTGATACCCTTATCATTAAAGGACCCTTCTATAGTTTGCTGTTTGGGGTTATTCAAGGATCTGTGTTTAAGGCCAAATTTTGACCTATAATTGTTTACTTGTTATACATTGTGACTTGGATGGAGATATGTTTCTAGGCACTCATACCACATCTTCTTATTTATAAATATTAAAAAGACCAACCCGTTATTGAAAACATACGTATACTAAGAATATAGTAAACTGTACGCACACCCACACACATTTTAACGTTAACATTATCTGCTATTTCTCTTTAGTGTTTGTTTCCCGTAAACTAATGACGTTGCATGTAAATGTTTTTTTAATCAAACATTTGGCATTACATCTAAGATCAATAATGATTTAAAGTGCTGACTGCTATCGAACTATCATGTTTTGTTGCTAAAGTTTATATATTTTAACTGTAACATGCAATCAATACAGAATCATACAGCACGTGATAACTAAGTGATATGATAGAGTGATGTTTATCCAAATATATATTTGTTCCGGGATGACAATTTCAGGGGTTGAATTTTCGGCTCTCCCTTGACACCATTTTCGATTATGGGTTTGAGGAAACGCTGATAGTCCGTCGGAAGGGGACGATAAATTGCTGACCCGTGAGAGAGCCATATCTCTTGCACGTAAGAGTCACCCTTGTAGATTTTGAAAAAAAAACAGGTTAATGCCGCTACAAGGCAGCACTCACTCTCGCACCCGCAAAGTGGAAAGTGATTAATATAAGTTTCAATAACTTGTCTCCCAATCCATTATAAATAAAAGAAAAATAAACTGATGGCAGTACATTTCTGAGGTCCTTGATAATAAAAAAAACTTTCTTGCATATGCATATGGTCAAGAGTAAGACTTCAAATATAGTTTTATACTTGAAGTATCATATGTATTAAATATTTAATTCATATGACAGTGAAAAAACACAACCATATACAAACTCTACATTTGTCTTGCGTTAACGTTAAATTACGACTGATCTCAGGCATAGATTACCTTAGCTGTATTTGGCAACACTTTTAGGAATGTTGGATCTCAATGCTCTTCAACTTGGTACTTATTTGGCTTTTTTTAAAAACTTTTTTGGATTCGAGCGTCACTGATGAGTCTTTTGTAGACGAAACGCGCGTCTGGCGTATAGACAAAATTTAGTCCTGGTATCTATGATGAGTCTATTCACTAGCAAACCAAGTGTTACAAATGAAGAATTGTTTATTGTTATCATCTTTTGTCAACAATATAGTCTTAGGGACGACATAAAAAGTTCAATGAAGGATAAAAAACTTAATTCAAATAGTTTTGTCACTGACCCCCCCTCTTAACTTAATTTGGGAAAAATTGATTGACCCATATGGATATATGTAAAAAATCAATGTCGGATAACCAAATCTTGCAGCAGGTCAACCCCCCTCCCCAACCCCAAACTATTTGAATTAAGTTTTTTTTTTATCTTACATTAATCTTTTGATGTCGTCCCTTACTAATCACATGTACCCCAATATCAAGATGTTGCGAATCGAGAAAGCGATAAGTGAGAGTTGAATCATTTTACCATTTAGGAGAAGCAAAATGCATGTGAATTTTGATTCACACTTACAAAATAATGACAAAAAAACTCATCATTGAAACTAGAATTAAATTTTTCATTTAAACCAGACACGTGTTTTGTCTATATAAGACTTATAAGTGACACTCGAATCCAAACAAAGTAAAAAGGCCAAATAAAGTACGAAGTTGAAGAGCTTGGAGGACCAAAAATTCCTAAAAGTGTTGCCAAATACAGCTAAGGCAATCTATTCCTGATGTAGAAATGCCTTAGTATATAAAAAAATCCAAAGTTTTGTAAACAGTTAATTTGTAAATATAACCATATCAGTAATAATTCATGTCAGCACAGAAGAAGTGCTGACTACTTGGCTGCTGATACCCCTGGGGACTTTAAACTCCACCAGCAGTGGCATCGATCCAGTGGTTGTAAAAAAATCTTCATTGATACCAGAATTATTGTACATTAAAAAAAAATCAGTGTTATTGAGCTACATTTCTTTTGGGCACAAATCATTATAATTAAGGTGTAATAAATAAAAACAATTATAGCAAAACATAGAACATACCATTTGTACTACAGTCAGTCATTTAACAAACATCAAAGACCAATACTGATTTCCCCCATTCATTGACAATATATAATTTAGTATAAGTTCTGTTGAAGCACATGGCGACTGGTTCTTTTATTCCATGCTGAGAATGAAGTGGTATGTCTAAGACAGTGAATGGAGGACTGATTGTCTTTTGCAATCTGTGAATGTTGTTTGAACCCTGTCCACTGACGTATATGTGGCCATAGTCATCCGAACAAATGTCGGTAGGTATATCAAAGGTGGCAATGCTACACATTTCCTTATAATTTGGCCACAAGAAACCAACAAAGATGTTGTTTTGGCCGGCTCTGCAGGAAAATAGATAATCATTTGTTGTATGGAACTTTACAACACCAACTTCTTCGGTATACGTTGATACTATATCATTATTAGTTGGTTCGAGGTTTCTGTAATAAGTGAAGAGAAATCCAATGAGAACTTAAATAGAGCATGAAATATTTCACTCAATCCTTCTAAATAAAAAAAAATAATATTGAATTTATTTGTTTTACATTAAGATAATGATAAGTTACCCGATCTATTCACTACAGCGTAGAAAGGTCCTATATATATCATACTTAATTGATACAAGTGAATATGCACCATATAACTAAAATGAAAACCCACACTTTTCCCCACTATATAACAAATCAATCATATTTTCGAGTTCATGAAATATTCAGGACGTGAGAAATCACTAATTTATTAACAGATTAATATTGAGTAGTAAAGTCAAGTAAAAAAAACCGCGCTTATTGACCATACTTAATTGACGAAAAGGTATCTAGTAACTTGATATGATACTGGGATAAGAAACTCCTTAGTTGTTCAGAAAATTCAAAGTTTTATAAACAGGAATTTTATTAATAGGAACACATTATTGATATTCATGTCAACCTCGAAGTGTTGACTAATGGCTGGTTATACCCTCGGCGACGAAACGTCAACCAGCAGTGGCATCGACCCAGTGGTGTAGATAGTTATCAAAGGTACCAGGATTATAATTTAGTACGCCAGACACGCGTTTCGTCTACATAAGACTCATCAGTGACGCTAATATCAAAATGGTTATAAAGCCAAAACAAGTACAAAGTTCTAGTTATGCATTAAAATGTGTAGAGAATAATAAATGCATTGGTTTTGTTATATTCGCTCGAGGTCGCTGTTCGTCCTTGTGAACTTTACAGACTCGTAAAACAATATTTTCTAATTTTATGTTATCAATACGCTTACAAGTTGGTATAATAAAGAAACATAAGAATAAATGTCAATAATGTTTTCACGAGTGCATGTCTTAAGACTCTCTCTCTCTCTCTCTCTCTCTCTCTCTCTCTCTCTCTCTCTCTCTCTCTCTCTCTCTCTCTCTCTCTCTCTCTCTCTCTCTCTCTCTCTCTCTCTCTCTCTCTCTCTCTCTCTCTCTCTCTCTCTCTCTCTCTCTCCAGTAACAGCAGATACTAACTTACAGCATATTTGAACGGATGCCATGTATAGTGGTAATTCCGTTTGTATTCATGGAAAGATAACACGTATAATTCTGATTAGTGTTAACAGCTGCGGACACACTCAAGATGTTTGTATTTATATTGCAGCAGGTTACTTTCAATAATATAACCATTCTTTCCGAATCTATTTTTAATGCAGATTTGATGTTAGGTTGGGTAACATATCCGATATTTTGGTGAGTAATAGCCACATCATATGGTTCACTGTCTACATCAAGCTTTTGGAGATAATTTCCAACTGGATTGAATAATATAAGACGCTTTTTGTCGTAGTCACATACTAAAATGTTCCCCTTTGTTAAAGCTGCTATGCTAGTAATTCGTCCGAAATCATGGTTGAAAGAACAATTAAAAGAAAACCCATGTCTATTAGGGCCTGGAACTGCCAACATTTGTGCCATCTCTATAATGTTCTGAAATAGATATAATGACTACGTGAGTTACATATTTATACAATTTAAAACAAAAGTAAAACTTACTTTAATAAATCAAACATAAATTGTGTCGTTTTAAAGTAATCTGCATATGAACAATATCAGATACAATCATAGCAAAATGAGTGGATAATTGATATTATATAATATTGCAGATTGTAAAGAGATTGTTTTTACGTCTTTTTTAACATTTATTTTCCAGCAGGTAAGTATTCTCTATAAATTTCTGCATCATGAATTTTCCTTGGAAATATATTTGTTTGGCAACACGTACGCGTGCATCATTGATATGATGCATTTGGAAGTTATAGCTATATAATAAATAATATGAAATGCAGTTGAAAAATCATAGCTGTCAAATATTTTCTCATTATTTGTCTTTAACTACAGTGGACGATGAAAATAATGATTGATAATGTTTACATGTATGTGCACACATTCATCTTTTTTTTTTTATCTCATTAATGTCCCTTACAGGTCTGTGTTTAAATCATTTTTCAAACTAAAATTGCATCACCGAAGTAAAAATGAGATGGCTATCATCTTTGAAAGTTAGGACTATTAGCGTGTGTACATTTGAATAAAAGGGAAATAACGGGTTAAATTAACTGACACATACTAATAATCGGAACACGGCGCAATTTATACAATAATCTACAAAACACATGCTAACAACATACTCAATAAGATTGCAATATAATGTAGCAAGTGTATGTTTTTAATTTCATTCTACACATCGTCCAACTACTTGTTGGAATATCGTCAAGTTACTCGTTGGCATATCGTAACTAAGGGTTTCACTATGAAAATAATCTACTAGTATTTAGAACTGAATATGTTCATTGTATGACGTTAATATTTTCTTTAAATATTTATAGCGTGGGGAATGTTGTTTTATTCTTGTTAAAGGCATTTTATAAAGTAATGAATTAACCATTAAAATGGAAATTAAAAGAGGGAGAAACCAAACAATAGACAGCAACAACAAAAAAAAAAACAAAAAAAAAAAAAACGCTACTTCATCTGAAAATTGTAAATTGTAATTTACTGTGGGGTCTTGGAAACCTGCATTTCAGATCGTCAGATAAAGAATTCATGACGATAATTTTTCACCAATATTATTGTTTTTTCTTGAGGAAACATTTTCTAATTGGTTTTGACACGTGCAATACAGTATCAAGTACAAACAGGTTAACTTTAAATTGTTTGAAGACCGTTTAAAAACAATCTGCACAAACAATTAGTCGATAAAAGACATGAAACAATATTATAAAAATAACAAATAAGATGAAAAAAGAAAACAAAGTCCACATAACGATCACATAATTCGACAAACCAGCATTAAGGGCATTGAACTCAATTTTAACCTGATCTTTGCTCATGATGAAAGGACATTACATAAATAAGAAATCAATGGAAATGTTACAATGTTTTGTTTTGTAATTGAAATTTGACATTGAAAGTTTTTACGAGTCGTTTATTTCAGTCTCACCAATCCCAACAAAAAAACTCCGAAATTATACTTTGAGACTATATAGCAATCTGCTTCAATGAACAGTGACTTCGTGATGTTACCCCACCAATCATAAGCCGGCAAAAGACAACAAATACAAGGCCTTAATAAAATAGGTTAAGGTGGTTGTTGTGAAAGTACAATTTACACGACGTAACATTATATTTATTCCCGTACTTTTACTTTCCCATTGTTGACGTCAACTTCCGCCCAGCAATTGTATATATGGTTTTGCAGATTGAAGTTGATATACACCTCGAAGAATAAGAAGATTGATATTTGACTTGATATATATTTTATAAAAGGTAAACAGCATACATTTTACACACTGTATTATTTTACTGATCTCCGCATCAGGTTCTAAATATATACTTTGCCCTATTTATAGATCGTAGTTTCCCCTGTTAAATATAGCGCGATCGGCAATTCAAACACATAACGTTGGTTGTTCATTTGTTATTATTCATTCACGTATTCCTGTGTGAATTAACTGTGTTGTATATTTATTGTGTATTATAATAAAGTATTGTATTTCTACATGTTGTTTGCATATAAACGTAACTGCTGTATAAAGTTGTGGTAATTGTTTAATTAGACAAATATACTTGTTGTGAAGCCCATGTATGATTTTACCCGCTCGGACCCGTTTGTTCTATAAATACGTAAGTTCACAACAACTGGTCGTAACTGGTTGTAAAGCTTACCCAGAAATTAAAGGGACTCAGCTATTCGAAGAATTGACTGTTGAACATTTCCTTTATGGTCTTAATGATGAAAATATGACGTATGATGTTGTAAGCAAGCAGCCAAAATCTATTGATGAAGCTTTGAATATGGTCATGTGGCATGAGAGCTGTAGATCTAGGAGTGGTAAAAACCGTAAAACATCAATACGAGAAGTACATTTCGATAGCCAGTGTGAAGAAAACGATATCAGAAGGTTACACCAAAAACAATACGTAACTGAAGAAAGACTTAACCAGTTTGGCAGAGAACTCAAAGATTCTATTATTGAGGGAATGGCTAATTTGAATAAAAAAATGCCTAGTTTGCCAAGTACCTACAGTAATAATTACCAGCAGTCCAATTACGCAAAGAAAACGGAGAGTAATAACAATAGGTGTTATAATTGCAATGGCATTGGTCATTACAGACATAATTGTCCATCAAAACAAGATAAATGGGAACCAAAAACAAATAGCCATTATGGAGAAAACCAACAAAGAGATGCATATGCACCTGTCAAAACACCTTTTGATCCTTTAAACTAGAAAGGGCTGTGCCTGTAGGCCAATCCATAGCCCCAAAGAGTAATGAAGTAATTATTGAGAAAAGACAACAATCTATTCCACAGAAGGAAATTGAATGTTTAAACAGAAAATTTGCAACCTCAGAGAAAAACTCTTCTGATAAACATGTAACTACTGAAGGTTTAGGCCCTTCAAGCAGTGATGTTAAAATTATCAGTTAGAAATCAGACCAATGTAGCAAGAATACACATATTGAAAAACCAGTTTTGTCCAGGGTTGATGCTGTGAATCAGTATAGAGATGATATGAATAAGGAAACTATTGCTTTAACTTCCGGAATTTTACCAGAGAAACACTTTGAAGACAACGAATCTTCTGATGATAGTGTCGATGGTGAAAATAGTGTAGGTATTATCAGAGTTGAATCAGCAGTTATTCAAACGTCTGTTAGAATAAATGATTATGAGTTAAAAGCGGTAATTGACACAGGTGCTGAGGTCACTGTGCTCAGTGAAAAGGTTTATAGGAACCTTGCAAGAGAACATCATCTTGAGTTGAAGACAGCAACACGTTGATTGTTAGTAGCTGAAGAGGGGAAAAAGATGTCAGCAACTGGTATTACAGAGATAGAAATGAGTTTAGGACCACTGCGTTTTACTTGGCCAGTATACGTAGCTCCTTTAAATGACGATTTGCTTCTTGGTTGTGATATTATTGATGAAATGGACATCACGGTAAATACAAAACGTGGAATTCAAATTAAGGACATTTGGTATCCATGTGAAGTAAAGAGAAGAGAAAATAAAGTATTAAGAATTGTTCTTAATAAGAGCATTTCCATAAAATCTCAATCGGAGATGATTATACAAATGCCAGTACCAGATACAGAGATATTTAAAAGTAATTTTGACTTGTTTGAACCAGTAATTTACGACAATCGCAAAATTCTTGCTGGGAAAGGATTGGTTTCTACACAAATACCGTCTATACCAGTGCGATTCATAAATTTGGAAAATAGTCCATTGAAAATTAAAGAAGGTACTTTAATGGGAACTCTGGAAACTGTGGATGTAGTGACAGACTTTGTTGATGTCACAGATGTTCAAATGACGAAAATACCCAAGATTTGTAGATTGCATGATCCCGTAAAAACACATGACACATCTGAAAACGTTTTTACATCATCAAGAGAAAATAAAGTAGATGAATTTTGTTCAGAAGTTCCAGATTATATAAACACTAGCAGACGTTCTCGTAAAACACAAAGATGCCTTCACTAAATCGAAAACAGAACTTGGATCTTGTTCAGTGCTTGAACACAGAATAGACACAGCACATGCAGCACCAGCCCGCCAACCTTTACGAAGGACACCACAAGCTTTCGAAAAGGAGGAAGAAAAATATTTGAGAGACCAAATAGAAACTGGAGTCGTTAGACCATCTTCATCTGCTTGGTCATCACCTGTGGTTTTAGTCCGTAAGAAGGATGGTTCTGTCAGGTAGTGTGTTGACTATAGGAAAGTAAATGATTTGACCATAAAGGACGCGTATCCATTGCCAAGAATCGATATGTGCCTTGACTGTCTGTCATCTGCAGAGATATTTTCCTGTTTTGACCTTCAAAGTGGATATTGGCAGATAGAGCTGAATGAAAACGACCGCGAGAAAACAGCATTTACAATAAAATATGGACTGTTTGAATGCACCAAGATGCCTTTTGGTTTATGTAATGCTCCGAGTACTTTTCAAAGATGCATGGAATTAGTATTTACTGGACTTCAATGGAAAACACTTTTAATATATTTAGATGACATCATTATATTCAGCTCCAATTTAGAAGACCACTTCAAACAATTAGACGAAGTTTTAAATAGACTTAGAGAGGTTGGACTGAAATTGAAACCTTCTAAATGTGACCTTTTGAAACCAGAAGTACTGTATCTGGGTCATATTGTTGGTCAAGATGGAATAAAACCGAATCCAAAAATTTCAGAATCTATTTCAAGTTGGAAGATTCCCGAAAATGTCAAAGAAGTTCAACAATTTCTTAGTCTTTGCAACTACTATAGGCGCTTTATTTTACATTTTAGTGAAATTGCATCACCGCTGACTCAGCTCACAGGAAAAAATGTCAAGTTCGTATGGACAAAAGATTGTGAAACAGCTTTCACCAAACTAAAGAATGCTTTAATGTCAACACCAGTCTTAGCATATCCAAATCCACAGTTACCATTCATTTTGGATACAGATGCATCTAATGTAGGCATAGGAGCAGTTTTGTCACAAGTGCAAGATGGACAAGAAAAAGCCATTGCCTTTGGTTCAAAGAAATTAAATAAAGCACAGCAACGTTATAATGTCACGAGGAGAGAACTTCTGGCAGTAATCACATTTGTCCATCAGTTTAGACATTTTCTCCTAGGGAACAAGTTTTTACTACGAACTGACCACAGTTCACTAAGATGGCTGTTCAATATTAAAGATCCCCAAGGCCAGTTAGCCAGATGGCACGAAGTTTTGTCACAATACAATTTTGACATTCAACATAGAGTTGGAATAAAACACACCAATGCCGATGCACTGTCAAGAAAAGACTTTGATTCTTTTCCGGTACACGAAGACAAAACAGATGACTGGACTGAGTTCCATGATAAAGTAGACAATATCAAAGACATTGGAAGAACTAATGAATCAATTCGTGCAGTAACACGAAACAGTACTAAACAAGCAAGAAAACCTGCCAACTGGTTACAGAAGTATACTGCTTCTGAAATGAAAGAACTGCAGAGGAAAGACAATGATATTGGCCCTTTATTTACATGGAAGGAGTCAAAAGAACCAACAACAAGAGCACAGGTTACTAGATTTAGTCCTGCCACAAGGAAACATTGGCTTAACTGGAATAATATTATAAGTATGGATGATGTATTGTACCAAAGATTAGTTCCAAACAACCCTACTGATGTACCAAAAATGCAGTTGTTGGTTCCTGAGATTTAAAGGTCTGAAATATTGACGCTGTGCCATGATTCTATATTTTCTGCTCATTTTGGCATCAAGAAAACAACAATGAAAATAAAGGAACATTTTCATTGGTACAGAATGAGGGAAGATATAAAGCAACATATCAGACAGTGTCCATCATGTTGTAAACTTCGGAAAACAATCAATAATAACCATGCAGCTTTGCAATATTATCATGTTGGATATCCAATGGACAGAGTAGCGTTGGATGTCATGGGACCATTTCCCAAATCCAAAACTGGCAATCGGTTTATATTAGTGATCGGTGATCACTTTACCAGATGGATGGAAGCCTATCCATTGCCTAACCAATATTCCCATATCGTTGCCGAGAAACTTGTTAATGAGTTCGTTTCTAGATTCGGAATTCCGCTTGAAATCCATACTGATCAAGGGACTAATTTTCAAAGCAATTTATTCCAAGAATTGTGTAGGCTCCTTGATATCCATAAAACGAAATCAACCTTTTTTCACCCATCATCTAATGGCCTAATTGAAAAATTTAACCAAACATTAGGAAAAATGTTAAATCGTATGTAGATGAAAACAAAAGAAAATGGGATTTCTATATTCCAATATTAATGAGTGCATACAGAAGTACTGTTCATCCCTCTACTGGTTTTAGTCCAAATAAATTAATGTTAGGACGAGAAGTGAACCTACCCCATGAGTTACTATATCCATTACCCCGTCATAATGCCCAGAAACCTGTAAATGTATACGTTGATGATTTGAGAGTTCATATGGAAGATATATACCATGTAGCTCGAGAAAATCTTAAACAGTCAGGGGAAAAGCAAAAACGAGACCATGATACGAGAATAATTGATAAACCATTTTTAGTTGGATCTCATGTATTTAGGAAGAAACCATTTTTTAAAAAGCTTAAAAGTCCATGGAGTGGTCCATTTGTAGTTATTAAACAACTTAGTCCTGTAGTTAATATCAAATCAGAGATTCCAGAAAAAGTTTTAATATCCATTTTGATAACCTTAGAGCATATGAATCTTCTGTTTTTCCATCCTGGGTTAAAAAAGTAAAGAAACAGTTTTTGTCCATGTAGCTGATTTACTTGTTCAACATTTTCCATAGTAACCGATACTTACCATGTGTTTTGTTTTCTGTTTATTGCAGATGGAAGATGAGAATGACCAAGCGACCTTTAACTGTAGGAAATGTGGAGATGAGATGAAATCATTAAAAGAAGCCATCTGGCATGTTCAATTTAATCACACAACTTATAATCACTGTCCTTATTTTTGTACCATATGCCATTTCAAATGTAACAGTTTAAACCGTTTGGAGAACCATGTAACAAAATATAAACTACATGCAAAATTAGCAGCTGATGTTCAAGATAGTCAAGACAATACATTTTTTAAGAAGAACACTGCTCCTTATAATGTTACATGTGGTAATCAGGGTACAGAAGATCTTGCCATCAACTATCCCGGGATCGTCATTGATGTGCAAGAAGAAGTTGTTGAAATTATTACAAACACAGAAACACCAATTAAAACCACAGATGCAGAGACTCAAACTGATACAAAATTTAACATGGAAGATTATAGAAACAACTAAAGGATCAAAGAAAAGAAGTATTGAAACTTAGAGAGGAAGCAACATTTTGGAAGGCCAAGGTCCTTGCCATGAAGAGACAGCCAGAAGAGGACATAACCAAACCATCGCCACAGAAGAAGAGAAGACTGGGAAAAGAAAATAGGAAGATAAAAAGTGTGGTGTACTTTCCGTACAAGTCACCTGTTGATAAACTGTATAAATAAATTTGACAATGTTTGAACAATATATATTTATATGTTGATGATTGATTGCTTTATGATTTAAATGTGTTGATATTGCTATGTTTTAATTGTTATGAATATGCATTTATAGAAGAGGTGATTTTTGAAATTTAGAAATTTTGCATATTGTTTATTTTTCATGTCGTTATTGTTGATGTTTTTTTTTTACTGTAAATAAGGTACATATAGGTAATGTTTTAATTTCGAGGGCGAAATGATTTTTTGAAAAGGGGGGGGGGCAGTGTTGTGAAAGTACAATTTACACGACGTAACATTATATTTATTCCCGTACTTTCACTTGAAAATTCCCATTGTTGACGTCAACTTCCACCCAGAAGATTGAAGTTGATATACACCTCGAAGAATAAGAAGATTGATATTTGACTTGATATATATTTTATAAAAGGTAAACAGCATACATTTTACACACTGTATTATTTTACTGATCTCCGTATCAGGTTCTAAATATATACTCAACCAAATTTTTCCACGAAAGGGGGGGGGGTCTGGGCCCCCAGACCCCCCCCCTGGATCCGCCTATGCCGTTTGTTCTATAAATACGTAAGTTCACAACAATAGGAGTCTTAAATAAAAAAGATAGAATTTGTTCATACCTTGCCAAAACGTAGTATCTATTGGTATATGTTCAAAAATATAATAAAAATGATACTGTCACCGCGCATTTTCTCAAACTACAGGTTGTGACAAAATGACACTTTTTGTATGGATTATACAGGGAAAACACCCATTTTGCATGTTTTGTGATTAGAAACTAAACAAACTGATAGAACTGTAAACTAAATAAGGAAAAGACAAAGCTTTCAGAAAATCAAAAGAAAAGAAAGGGTCACCGTACGTTTTTTCCGGCTAAAATACAAAATAGAAAAATTCCATGCAGATTCCTTCAAAAAATGCACTGTTTAAGAGTGACCTCCCCTTAAAATGCCAATTAAAAAACATTAAAAAACAACCAAAAATAATCTACACATGTAATACTATTAAAATTGATAAGTTTTATTCTCATAAACTGGTTCTTTTAAATGAAAATTCACATTAAATATCTGCATTCCTGCAATTAATTTTGCTAACTTCATAGAACATCTGGACCTTAGGTTCTCTGGTTTTTTTTAACAATCCAAGATAGTAGAAGACACCCATATCAGCTTACGAAAAGACAATAAACAACGACAATCGAATAAGAAATGAATAATACGCAAAAGCAATTGATTGGTTTGTATTATCTGCAAGTAGCTCATTCTTTTGGGAAAAATTATTTTTTGAAATTGTTTGACCTCTGTAAGTTTCTTGTATTAGACATGACCAAGTGATTTTCTTTCAATTATTAGTTATAATCATTGCATTTTTTTTCTTCAATTAGAGATGACAAATATTTCTTCTATTAGTTATGCCAAACGGATTATAAATCGTCTACTAGTTATGATCAGTTTTTATAAGGAATTTATTTTAAGATGATACTTATAGCAGGAATCTCTCAACAAAGTAGCTAGGTGAAAAGTACGGTCAAAATCGTTGTTTTGTACGATTCAGGTATTAAATGTATTCATGAGTCCCATAACTTTAAATATTTCATAATATTCTCTCGAATTACTAAACAATGCTGAATCAGGTGAATATAGATGATTGAATACTAACTTGAAAAAGGCGTTATATTCATAGTGGTTAAAACAGTTTCGTTTTTTGTTATTAATCAGCGTAATCGGTATTTTCAAAAACATATAATTATATCATTAAATTTAATGAAATTTTGCTAATACCACAACTTCTTAAACAATTGGAGTGTTTTATTTTCGTTGCTTTTTTAAAAATACTGGTTGATTTATAACTTACCTACGTTTTTGTTTTGTGGGTGTGTTGTTTTATAAATTACTTCCTTGATGATAACAAAATCGGTGTTTATGGAGGGCTGTATTTTACATTTATAAAATTTCAAATTAAACGATGAATGAAAGACACAATGTTTTGGTATCTAGTATCATCATCATCTGGATTGCAATGCTAGCTGGTATAACACGTTCATTAACTTAGATAAACATTAATATGTATTGTCTCGACATGTTAAAATCTTAAATTGTACTGTTAAATTTGTAAGTCACATACTATGAGATGTAGTTTACATATATAATTATGTCTGTAAAACATATTTGTTGGTAATATTCTTGCCAGTATATTTTTTTGTCCAAATTACTATTGTTTATTTACTGAACTTCGAAAAATTAATCTATATATATCATTTTTGCACTAAAGTCTGTAGATTACATTTTCCTGATTGAGTATCAATATGATCAATAAGACTACAATAATCTTGAACGTCTTGCATAATTTTACACTTTAAAAAAAAACCAGAGTTATTTCATACATTCTTTTAGTTAAAGCGTATTATTTAAATTAACCTAATAGCAAAAAGTGTGTCTTCCAATCCAATGTTACTTCGGGAACCATTGTTGCACAAGCAATATTAACAACGAAATAATATAAAAAATAAAAATTCCCAATTTCCCTATTTAAGTAGAAAACTTGGTGCTTACAATTTTTTTGTCGAAATATAATTTTCTAGTCTAGTTGTTTTCTGATTGAAAAGCGCAGTCCATTTCGTAAGTTGATGCAAATCCTCTGGTCACATTGATTATTTATTATACAGTTTTATTATACGCGTCTGGCGTATTAAATTTTAAACCCAGTACCTTTTGTTAGATATCATTCGTGTGTTTTTCTGTCCTATATGTTCTACCATTAATCTGTATTGTAGTCCTGCCATGTAATTTTGTCATTGTAATGTTATATTTAACATTGCCATAAAAGCGGGAGGTTTGGCATGCCACAACACCAGGTTCAACCCAGCATTTTTTTTCTTAAAATGTCCTGTACCAAGTCAGGAAAATAGCCGTTGTCATATTATAGTTCATTTCTGTTTGTGTTACATTTTTATGTTGTGTTTCTGTTGTGTCGTAGTTCTCCTCTTATATTTGATGTGCTTCCCTCAGTTTAAGTTTGTAAACAGTGGTATACTTTTGTTGCCTTTATTTATCCTTCTTGTTCTAAAATTCAGAAGTATCAACCTTTGTATATCACGCTATTGAAATTCAACTTTTCAAGGCGGCAAAAGGATACATGGAAGATAAAAAAGCGATATCCAGTAAAAAAATAAATTATAAAAAACAACACCAAGCAACAGTAAACTGAATACAATACAATCATGACAAAGACAATCAAACTAAGAAAACGAACCCTACCAAACACTTTACGTGTTTCCACTATCTAATGTAAAACATAGATATTATTTAGTAATAAAATTGAGAATGGAAATGGGGAATGTGTCAAAGAGACAACAACCCGACCATAGAGAAGATAACAGCAGAAGGTCTTCAATGCAGAGAAAAATTCCCGCATCCGGAGGCGTCCTTCAGCTGGTCCTTAAACAAATATATATACTTGTTCAGTGATAATGAACGCCAAACTAAACTCCAAATTGTACACAAGAAACTAAAAGTAAAAATAATACAAGACTAACAAAGGCCAGAAGCTACTGACTTGGGACAGGCGCAAAAATGCGGCGGGGTTAAACAAGTTTATGAGATTTAAACCCTCCCCCTATACCTCTAGCAAATGCAGAAAATAAACGCATAACAACACGCACATTAAAATTCAGTTCAAGAGAAGTCCGAGTCTGATGTCAGAAGATGTAACCAAAAAATATATACAAAATGACAATAATACATAAATAACATCAGACTACTAGCAGTTAACTGACATGCCAGATCCAGACTTCAATTATACTGATTGAAAGATTATGTCTTCATCATATGAATATCAGGCACAATCCTTCTCGTGAGGGGTTTAGTATCATACCATCATAACATTTATGAGAAGAACATAACCCGTGTCATACCAACAACTGGTTTTAAATAAATGTGTTTAGTTCCGATGCAAAAACCCTATAAGTGAATCAATATTAACGCCAAATTATGCAATCTTTAATGGCCTGACAACTGTATCGTAACTATATCCCTTCTTAATAAGTCCATTTAAAGGTTAAGTTAGCTTCTGAGGTAAATACTGACATTTTTGTGCTTTATAAAGAGTATTTCCATAAAATATTGGATGTGAAATACCTGAACGTATAAGAAGTCTGCATGTTGAGCTATATTTACGAATGATTTCCTTATAACGATTATAAAATTTAGTAAATGTGTTGACTATTTTGTGATAACCATTGAAAGATAAATATGTACTCGTCTAATAGATAAAACAGTCATTAGTCTCTGATGCATGATTTGTTTTTATTATTATTTGTTTTTAGCTTTTAACTAGCTTTCAGTAACTGCGAGTACTCTCAAATCGTATTTTCTTGTTAATTCGACCTGTTGATACTGTTTATAATGCTTTTTTTGTTATTTTATATTTATATGGATCTTGTCTATATACCAGCTTTGATTTTTTGGAATATTTTCTAAGTTACACTTCTTCTTACCACATTTGTATAAACTTCAAGATTTACCTGTATTTTTTTTAAACCGGTCTTTTTTCGAAAGTAAATATTTTCGAAGGGTTAAATATTTCGCAGTGGTGTCTTGCCATGGCTTTGTTTGGACTTGTTTGTTTGCTTTTTGGCCTTGAATGTTTGTCCCTAATATTTTATTAACTGTACATTTGCATTCAGATATCGCAGATCAAATTTATTCGTTCATAGTGTATTAATGTACGTTTTTTGATAGAGTTAAGCTTGCCAATTGATATTTTATCGTGTGTTTTTCTATGTTGTGATGTTATGCTATTGTATCAGGAAAAGGGAGAAGGTTTGGATCCATTAACACGTTAAATCCCGCTGAAAATGTTTGCACCTGTCCTAAGTCAGAAATCTGATGTACAGTAGTTGTCGTTTGTTTATGTAATTTATACTTGTTTCTCGTTTCTCGTTTTTTTTTTAAAAATCTTATATAGATTAGATAGGTTTTCCCGTTTGAATGGTTTTACACTTGTAATTTTGGGGCCCCTTATAGCTTGTTATTCGGTGTGAGCCACGGCTCCCTGTTGAAGGCCGTACATTGACCTATAATGGTTTACTTTTTTTTAATTGTTATTTGGATGGAGAGTTGTCTCATTGGCACTCACACCACATCTTCCTATATCTATTTAATTACCGTTCTATGCAATTTTCACATAGCAGAAAATTATCATTTTATCCACACACACAACATAATTTCCTGAACTTTACTTGCATATTGAAAATGATGTACGAGATGTCATTATTGGTAAAACTACTTTTGCCTCTTATTTAAATCAAAAGCCAGAAACGCTCGTAATGATATAACAAAATGCTTATAGCGAAAAAGGTTGAACGGCTATTTGGAATGTTTCGCCTCCCTTTTTAAGGATGATCTTGTGTTATTGTGCGATTAAAAGAAGTACCATGTAGCAGTATATAGACGGACATCGAAATATATATTGAAATGCTCAAATGTAGAATTATACCTCAACAAACCTCCACTAAACAACCTGGGAAAATATAAAAATGTTATTCTTTCCCAGTCAGAATAGAAAGTAATTCTTGAATCCGCTACAACCACGACATAAAGTGTTTATCACAAAGCAAGAAATCAGCAAGAAATATATCAACAAGACATCACATAAATGTAAAGACAGAAAAACAAATTCGGCTATCGTTTACAATGACAAAAGACAGAAACTTCAAATCCAATTTGAAAAATCCTGAACAACAATAAAATAGTGCATTTGATGCTCACTATTCTGAGAAACTTTCATCAGGATTGCTTAAACCGTAAAAAAATAAAGAAATAAATCGAGACATATTTTTATTGAAATTATTATCATAAACACATACTAAATATTATGTGCAAAAAATCCAATTATGAAATAAACATATCCAATGAAAGGTAAATAGTTCATCTGTTCCAAAACATTTTGTGCAAAAGCAATATAAAACAAATATATACCAAAATATAATTAAATGCACAAGAAAATAGGTGTTAGTCCTTATTAAAAGCCAATCACTAGATTAACAAATCATTTTGTTACATATAGCAAACATTAATTAGAATATAAATAATTAGTTTTCGCATCAATACTTTATGCTGTGTACTTTACATTAGATTAGCATATTACTTTTGTGAAGAGCACAATTAGTTTAATATGCAATTATAAAATACAACAATTGAACATCCAATGATGTATTTCGACTGGAACGTTTAATAAAAAGTCTTTGTAATCAAGCATCAATAAACATTAAAGACCAAAACTGATTTCCCCCATTCATTGACAATATATAAATTTGTATAGTTTTGGTTGAAGCAAACAGCAACTGGTTCTTTTATTCCATGTTGAGAATGTAGTGGTATATCTACCACCTTTCCCGCCTGTGTAAGTCTGTGTATGTTGTTTGAACCTTGTCAACTGACGTATAGGTGTCCATTATCATCAGAGCATATATCAGTCGGTGTTTTTGCGCTGCTAGAAATTTTTTCAGGACGATAAAAAGGACCTTGAACTCCTTTCTTTCTGACCATTATATCATTTGTGCCAACTGTACAAGAAAAATAAGTTTGTCCATCAACTGTATGTGTCTTCACAACACCAGCACCAATACAAACTCCTTTATTACTTGTGTATGGTACATTTTCTCCAATGGCACTGAAATAATTTAAATTAGATCACAAAGAAAAAAAATAGTATATCAATGACCGTTACAGTGAGCAATTTGGTAAAACAGTGACCTCGAACACAAAACTAATTAAAATAAAGGTAACAAGTTCAACTGATTGCTTTCGCAGGTAAGTATACTGATTTAATATTATTTTTTTGGAAACCACAATCGTACAGTGGTTTTGAATATCTATTTGCGTTACACATGAAAATGTTTTTCTTTTTTTATTTTCATCAGCGATCGAAAAATAGCGCTAGAAGTTTGTTATACTACAATGAACTATTTTGAATAATTTGCTGCGCTGCAAACTGACGTGAAGAAATTTTATGATTTTTTTTTTCTTTTACAAAAACTGTTGGTGCTGTGGGCAGAAATTCAAATTAAGCTTAACAGAGATCAGTATTTCATTTTCTGAGGGATGTGTTTTTTCGATTGATTTCATTCTTATGTATAAAAAGATCCAAATATATATCCACCTGCCATAATCTACTATTTTATGTAAATTTGTCTTTAATTTAAAGGAGCCCCGGTAACCGAATGGTCTAAGAAGTCGAATGATAGCATAACTGACATGTCAAAACTGAGGATGCGAGTTCGAATCTCGAAGGAGGCATGCTAGCTCAACTCGTAATCTCTTAGTTGACAATGTTGTCAGTTTTCCTATCGAAGGTCGTTGGTTATCTATGGCTTCCTCCACCACTAAAAACTGGCCGCCACAAAAATAGCACCATAGTACTGAAAGTTGCGTTTATCACCAATCAAGTAATCTATAAGTTTTTAATTGATTTATTTTTATAAATATCTCGAAGATCCATACTATAGTTCGATGATAAACAAGGAAATTAAATACTAAAACACCTTCATTATGCATTAACCTTAAAGTTAGAAAAGCCATAGAAGCAGACATTAACAATTCCAATATAGCAACTTGGCCATTGTTATTAACTTCTCTAAAGAAGAGTTTTATTTTTTGGGCTTTATTTCAATTGAATATTAGGTTGTTTACCATAATCTTACATTTTAAAAATGACGTTGTTCAAAGATCCAAATTCATTTGCACCTAGAATAACTTGTTTGTGAAAATTTGTCTACAATTCGAAAGGGCCCTTGGTGGTTGAGTTGATTAAGTGGTGTATTGCAATACTGGTCTGTTGACACTGAGGTGGTGAGATAAAGTTTCGCATGTAGAAGTTGATCGCAACCCAATCTAACTTGACTTGGATTTTACCAAAGGTGGTTGGTTCTCTCCAGCATCCCACAGTAATAACAAATGAACTCAAAGAAGTAGCACAATTATAGTGCTTATCAATCAATCAATCAAAGAATCATTTTTTTATTTAAACGTTTACATAGCTTGAAGCTACATACTATAGTTCAAGGTTAGACACGCATACATTGATCTTAGTTATTCAACATCAAAATTCATGCACAAATAAAAAATACTAGTATTTTTTTTCCAAACAACAGTTTTATAAAGAATTTTTCGAATTGTTCATCTCGATTTATGACTTTTGAACTCGTGATGTTTACTTCATATCAACTGTGGTTTCTCAATATATTGTAGCCTGCGTTTTGCTGAAGATTTTGAAATATCCTATTTTAAAGTTAAAAATTACTTCCCCGTAACTGAATTGGAAAGGAATAAAGTTACAAATCTGAAGTGTTATCAAATTAAGAACAAACCATCTTGATAATGTATAATGATATTGACTAACCTTATGTTTAAATAATCATATATGTAGGAAAACCCCATCTCATTTACGACAAGTGAGCACGAACCCTTAACTGTAGATGTCATGGTAGTCCTTAAATCGTTTCATGTGTTTTTCGATAGAACAACCATCCTCTCTGGATCTATCTGCAATACAGATCTGGTATTGGGTTGAGTAATATATCCTACATTTTGACTTGTAATAGCCACATCGAATGGCTCACTGTCTACATTCAGCTTGGTAATATAATTACCAATATTGTCAACTAAAATAAGAGTCTTGTTGCTATGGTCGCATAATACGATATTGCCATTAGATGAAGCTGCTAGTCCAGTTATTCGGGCGAAGTCATGGTTGAAAGTGCAATTGTAAGAAAACCCATGTCTTACGTCTCCTTGTACTGCCAAAACTTGTGCCATATCTGGAACTATTATGCGTGTTAGCTTTGGAAATAATAGATTATGTCCAAGGTTAGCTCATTAATGTAATAAAATGCAATACTGATAATTTATTTTGATTCAAAACAAAGGGCTAGTATTAATTTAGGGTTTCTAAAAAGTAAAACCACAAAAGTACTGAACTCCAATGGAAATTCAATCGGAAAGTTCCTAATCACATGACAAAATCTATGACAAAAAAAGGCAAAAGTAGTATACCGCTGTTCAAAACTCATAAATCGATAGAAAAAAAACAAAACAAATCCGGGTTACAAACTAAAACTGAGGGAAACGCATTAAATATAAGAGAACAACGGCACAACATTAAAATGTAACACACACAGAAACGAACTAAGTATTAGACGAATTCGAAATCCGATGAGAATAACAAATATAACATCAAAACTGAATACATGAAGTTTTGATAGAACAGTACCGTGACACGTCTTATAATAATGTGAATTCACACTCAAATATAAGAGGAAACAAACGACACATAAGAAACACAACGTTAAAATGTAACACACACAGAAACCAACTATGATATAACAATGGCCATATTCCTGACTTAGTACAGGACATTTTTTTTAAAGACAAAATTGGTGGGTTGAACCTGGTTTTGTGACATGCCAAACCTCCCGCTTTAAAGACAATGTTAAATATAACATTAAAATGACAACACAACATTACAGGACTACAATACAAATAAATAGGAGAACATATTGGACAAAGAAACACACGAATAATAGCTAACAAAAGGCACCAGGTTTAAAATTTAATACGCCAAAAATGCGTTTCGTCCACACAAGACTTACTAGTGACGCCCAAAGTTCGAAAGTCAAAACAAGTACAAAGTTGAAAAGCACTGCGGAAAAGTTCAAAAACGTTATGCCAAATACGGCTAGGGTATTCTGCCTGGGGTAAGAACATCCTTTTTATTTAGAACAATTTTAATTTTTTAATAATGTATACTAATTTATACAAAACACATCAAACGAAGGACAACAACTGTCCTGAATTTTTACAGGCATTTTTTAAATGTAGAAAATGCTGGATTGAACCTTGTATTATAGCGCTCAACCGCTCACTTTTACAGCAGTCTCTTAAAATTCCGTTTGACATATGACCTTTCATTCAGGTTTGAACTAGCTTAATAACAATACCTTCAACGAGAGAAAGACATTGAGTTCAAATCTTGCATCTTCTATTTAACAAAAATATATAGGGGAAAAGATGGACATAGTTCTTTTTGATATCAGTGTTATTGTAAGAATAAATGAACAACTATATTCCTTGCTAAAGCATAACCGTAAATCTCTGTCAATTGACTGATAATACAAAATATGTTTTGATAGAGTAAGTATCCAACCATAATGATTGCGGATCAAGTGACCATGGTGACCCTAAAGCGACAGTGGTTTACACAGTGGTAAATATTGTGAGACAAAACTAGTTTGTATAGACGTATGTTTTTTTTTTATTATCTACATGGTAAGACCTCACGCTTTTCAATCAATGATAAGGACGAACAATTCCAGTAAATTCGGAACTAATGATACTCTCTATACTAATATGCATTCAATTTTCAAAGATGATATCAATTGGAAACATTGGTTAGTATAGGAAGAGACAATTAAAAAATAACAGTTTTAGTAATATGCATTACTTACTTTATCTGTCGTTTAACGATCCGATCATACGCTTTTAATTTTACTTCCTTGTCATATCAATAAAATCAGTATGTATGGAGGCTTTTATGTGGCATAAAAAATTCTCTAATAAAAATATATAAATAATAATAATTTATTGCACTCTAACTTTTGGTTACTTTCTGTGGGAAATATTTTATTGCTATGCAATAATAATAATAATAATAATAATAATAATAATAATAATAATAATAATAATAATACTAATAATAATAATAATAATAATAATAATAATAATAATAATAATAATAATAATAATAATAATAATAATAATAATAATAATAATAATAATAATAATAATAATAATAATAATAATAATAATAATAATAATAATAATAATGATAATACATTTTATATAATCATACACAACTAGCATTAAAGTACTTGCTTTATCAGGGTATACAATAATTAAAGGTCATATATTTTCTAAGCTAGTCCAGAAAATGTTAAATGAGGGTTGTAAGAGGGGAGTTATTCTGGAATCCCGTGAAATCATATACACTTTTTCCAGAATTCCCCCTAAAATTAAAACATTATATCCCGGGTTCATTTATTTTTCAAGCCTGAAAAGGGATAATCCTGAAATCTTTTGAAAATAAAGGTCCGTAATTTAATGGGTTAAACATTCTAAATTCGTAAATTATCAATTTTTGACTTGTTACGTTACAGTGTAATTTCAAAATACATCATTTGTAAATTGTCAATTTTTTTACTAGTACATGTGTAAATTTGTACATTGGGGATATGTATATTTTATATTTCTTGAAATTGTTATTTGTCAATTTAACTTTTGTTAATTGCTATTTAGTGCTACATTTGTGATATGTTTAGTAGTTATTAGTAAATTGCCTAACTGTTCGATTGTATTTTATAAATTTGTAGATGTCAATAAGCATCTTTGCTTGTATGTTATTTGTAAAAGCGTATTATACTGGGGAATCAACACCTTTCTAACGAATAACGAAGTGTTGGATTTGTTCCTTCGACATTTGTACATTCCCTTTATGCTGCTTTTCATAATATATTTGAGATGGCGCCACTGTTGGATTTTCGGTATCTCTCGGGAAGTAAAGATATAGTAAAGGAAAAGGGAACACTTTAGTTTGGGAGTTAGTGGTGGGGGTGTTACTTGCCATCATTTTGGGTATAACTGTGCCGAATTCATATATAAATCGACATTCGTGTGGTTCGTAGACATGCGGAAAGCGTTCGACACCGTACAAAATAAATTAATATTGTATAAACCTCAGTACAAAATAATAAAAAAAAAATTAACATATTTTACAAACACTTATTTTGATCATTGAGAAGCATAACATTCCTTAACAATAGAAAGGGATTAAAAATTTAGCGGATTTGTGCAAAGTTGCATGTACACAAAGTTATCCCTGTTGTATGATTTCCACTGAGAATATTCTACTTCAGATACTAAATGGCTTGGTAATTAGCAACTATAAATCACCGTATTACCTCTAAAAAATGATCAAGTTCATACCACATTAAGCTAACCAAAAGACCCGACACGACACATGTTGAACAGTTCAAGGTTTATGACCCCTTCTGTAACCATGAGATAGGTCATTTTGTAAATATATCAAGGGAAAACTTTGGACAAGGCATTACTATTGATTGTTCCATTGGCATTGGATTAATAGTAATGGGGATATTGTGGCAAATGAAACCAATATTTTTGTAAAAAATCTACAGGCTTCAATACAGACATTTTTGTAATATAATTTTAAACATAGATTAATCACTTGTTTTTGTGAAAGCGTTTATTTTTTTAAAAAGAGCCCTTAACAAGATTTAAATTTTACAAAAACATTGTGCTGAGTCATTTGAGTCGAGTGCATCCTAGTAGGTGTACTTTAAGGTTCCACTAAAGTCTAAATATAGGACACTTCGTAAACATATAACTTTGCCTGCAATTTTTAACCTATACTGAATAAAGTCCTAAACTATGGGAACATATTATGCTCATTTAAACATACTTAACATTCGCACACTGTGTGAATTGTAAATAAACTTGAAATTGTTATGTTGTGGCCAAATTGGTTCTTTGGGTGAGCACTAAATTTTCCAAAAAATCTAGAGGCCTGCGAGACAACTTCATTTGTTTAAAATTTGTATGGGCTAATACTTTTACATCTAATGCAGTACACGTTAATGTTGATAGTGCCGAAAATGTATTGATTTTCGAGTTTCAGTTAATTTCATGTATCTATGTGCAAGAAATCGAAGATACAATAGAGAAATTGGACAAATAATCCATAGAAACACATGTATGTGATAAATCAACATAAGCTTGCACTTCATAACATATAACAGTATTCGTTCATACCATTTTTAAACAAATGAAGACGTCTCCTAGGACTATTAATTTTTCTTTTTTCTTTTTTTCTTCTTCAAAATTTGCAAAAGAGCTGTGAAATATCGCAATGGACTGATAGTCACTAGTAACAATGGCTGGAACAGTTTAACAAGTATTCCATTTGACAAAAAGGTGTTATTTCAACAAATTAAAAGTATTTATATCATATTTGCACACTCAAAAGTCTTTTATTATCGTTGAATGATTCATCGAAATTCTACCGTCCAGCGGCTGATTTTACAATTTGAATCTCTCACCTTTGTGTTCGGTCAATAGCATTGTGTATTTCATGTAATAGTGTTCGCTGAACTGTCAAGTATCAGAGCCATGCTTTTGTATTTCAGAATTTAATTTAAGAATAAAAATTATAGTTCTGTTTTAATCTATATACATGGGGAATCACGAATCGTGTTTAAGATTATTTCCTGATTAAAACCCTATAATTTCATAAAATTGACATCATAATTATTATTAATGTACTTATTCTCTTTCGTAACTCGATATGCGTGGTTTTCGCCACTAGAAAGATGTGCACTTATTTTTTAAAAGTTTATTTCATTCATTTGGTCAAATTTCCTAATCATGCTAATGCAATGTTGTTACTCGTCTACACACAAATCTTTTATTTCTATTCATTTTTGACCAACTTTTGAAAGTCTTGTTAGATTTTTGTTTTATGATCACTCAGGTAAATATCAAAGAGAATCTAGAGTTTTCCATTTCCATGGACGAATCGGGATTAAATATAATCTTTATGATATATTCACTTGTACTTCACCCTTAGGCTTTCTTCGTGTAATTTTTTTTTATAGTTTAAAGGAATTATTTGATGAGTTTAACTGTTGATAAACTTTAAAGATATTAGGGTTTGACTAACAGTAGTTCCGTAAAAATGTCCTTCTTTCTATAGTTAAAATGTTCTACAATTCATATTTGTATTGGTACTCGTCACCAATGTTGTTTGTGTCACAGAGACGGTAGATTATGTTTACTCTCTTTAAATCCTGCCACCTTCCAGATTCGATCGGCAAGTGGCGGCTGACTACCACATCTATATTTGCATAATATATAAATGAATTTAGAAAGGTAAATATGTCATTATGAAAAGTAGTTTTCAAATTATTATTTTTTTTTGAAATACGACAACATTAAGTTTTATGCAATTCTGTAATAACAGCAAAGTATTCTTGTTGAAACTGGTCTATGGGTGTTTGTTTGATACATTTTGACACCCATTTATTTCAAACTGTGCATTATAATATTGAACATAATCATACCGCAGATCATACCGTAATTATCAAAAACATTTGTCATATATGATATCCACTTAGTTTCTATTCCGTTATTAGCATAATCAAGGATTTCGAAATATTTGTAATTTGCAAATTTTTAAATTTGTATTTTTTCCTCACTAGGTCCGTGAAATAATTTATAAAATTTATTGAAAAATTGCATTACGGGCATATTCTATACCTCTATACTTCTAAGTTTGAATTAGGAGTCTAAACTTTTTCAAATATTGAAAACGCAACACAATCTCTGTACAGGTATTTGATTGGGTATTAGTTAAAGGTAGGCGTGGTTTTCGGTAACTTTCCTCCAAACAACTGGCCTATTCGACAAACCTGTGTGCGCTGATGCGTGTAATTTGAATAATTGTTTTATCCATTAAGGTCTGCCAAACCCAAATCTAACAAGGAGTGTCATTCATCGGGTTTAATTTCTTTTAGCGGTTTTCATCTTTTTATTTCGTTCAATAAATAATAGTAAAATTTACTTTTCGTATACACGTTTTACTTCATAAATAACACTTTGAAATAAATTTTGAACAACGAATTTGTCTCCATTTCGCTCTTGTCGTCTGCCCAACTTAGTTTGGTCTTGCAGTATGCATGAAATACTTGTCACTGAACGTTGAAAAACCAGTAGCTATCCACCAATCCATCAGCAATTACGATACCTCTGTTACATACCCGTCATTTTGTCACATGCTTGGTACCGTATTCTTTGAACAACTTTCGTCCGATTTTGTCCTACATTTATATTGTTCTTGTCAAGTAATACATTCCCCAAAACAGGTTTAAAATGTTCAACTAAATCCTATAAATTGAATTTAGTGCATTGGTTCTTTGAAACAAAAATAGGTTGACATCACAACATGGAAAGCTTTACTCAATACAAAAAGGCAAATTAACACACTATGAACAAAAAAGTTTGATCTGTGATACCTTAATCATGTTAATGATACATACTTAAATAATTAAGGTATGATAATTAGATTTCAATTGTATATTATTCACTATCCATTAGAAATCTCAAGTGAGCATTTTTCGCTATTAAGTATATGTATCTGAACATTTTTCAATATTGTTTGTGTTAGTATTCGTACGATCATAATGATGAGTTTGACCAAAGAAAAACAACAGGCAACACAGAATTCTACAATAGTAAGTTTGTTTTATATTTCTGAAGACATTTTTAAACGAATACTGACTTCGAATATATTATAAGATGTCTAAATTATACAAACGAAATAATTTCTTACTTACTCATATATTTTTATTTCAATATATTTTTACGTATCATTTAATTTAAGAGGAGAAATAAACATTACAGAGCTTCATTTTCGGTTAACCGTACATCTCAATATTTGATTGGCTTTTATTTCAACATATACTTTGTAGTGTACCTTATTTACATTGCCCTATTCACGAGAACCGGGACATCTAGGTAAAATCATATTTCTTTATTTGTAAAATGTTAATTATTCTAATACTGTAACATTTTTTTTTTTTTATGTTTTTCTTAACTAAAGAATCGAACAGTGAAAGACCACCACCTTATTCTACGGTAGTTAAAGATACAAACAATACAGGCATTTTTTTATTGAGTTAAGTCTGCCAATTGATATTTTATCGTATGTTTTTCTTTGTTGTGATGTTATGCTATTGTTTCAGAAAAAGGGAGAAGGTTTGGATCCATTAAAACGTTTAATCCCGCTGCAAATGTTTGCACCTGTCCTAAGTCAGGAATCTGATGTACAGTAGTTGTCGTTTGTTTATGTAATATATACGTGTTTCTCGTTTCTCGTTTTGTTAATATAGATTAGACCGTTGGTTTTCCCGTTTGAATGGTTTTACACTAGTAATTTTGGGGCCCTTTATAGCTTGTTGTTCGGTGTGAGCTAAGGCTCCGTGTTGAAGGCCGTACTTTAACCTATAATGGTTTACTTTTTAAATTATTATTTGTATGGAGAGTTGTCTCATTGGCACTCACACCACATCTTCCTATATCTATATAACGTATCAGAAGAGAATAATCAAGAGGTATACTATGTAGATTGTAATATTGTGTAATGTACATGATGATGTATATAGTACATGAATCGCAACAAATTACAAGTCGATATTTTCCTTAAACTATATAACAGTGTATAACATGGGAGTATCATATGCAGACCTAATCATACAACTTGTTCTTGTTAGATTCTAAAATAATACTTATATAACCATTACCACATTGTATCATACCTCAAACACTTAACAGAAAATGTAATATATTTGATAAAAAGGTTCTTACTGAACCTACTTCTTAGAAAAGTAAGACATAACACATTAAAATTCAATTATCTACAAAAAACTAACTAAATACATCAATACATTAAAGTGTTTATAAAAAATAGTTAGGTCAATAAACATCTAAACATAAGAAATATAAGCTGCAGACAAGGTACGTATTGATGAATTGCTTTTCATTAACTATTCTAAACATAACACATATCTAAAATAGCTCACCTAGTTTTGACGTCTCATGAATGCTGTTTTATGAAGTCTTGTCAGTAGGACTGTCATCTTATTTCGATCACAAGATGTTGTTTCCGAACTTGCTAAACAAAATAAAAAATAGTTGAAATTTGAAGACGAAATATTGTATTTCTTCGTTTTGTGATTTTGATTGATTTTTGATTCCATTAGTGAAAATAATGTTAACATGACATGATTTTGTTTTATGTGATATATGTTTGTAAATTGTAAATTATTACTTGTATTATTTGTCTGCCTCTTGTTACAGTGTAAACTGTCTAGAGTGTTAATAAAAGTTGAAGTTGTTAATCTATTTGTAGAAATGTAAAGAAAAGTACGAGTCAAAAAAGAATAACGAAAATAAAAGTAGGTATTCATTACATATCTTTCTATTACTATAGAAATTCTTTAACACCAGCTAACACGATCTCGACATTATGATCTAAAGGAAGTTAACCATTCGTTAATAGATTTTGTTTTCTCTTACGTGGTGAATTGAAATCAACATGAACGTAATTGTTTGAGCTAAGATCTCAGGTCTGTATTAAGTGTCCTTTTGTCATTGAGATGTATAAGTACATGTCCAGGTCAACTTTGTGCTTTTGTTAGATGTATTTCTATTTGTATCCATCTGATAAGGTTACCTATTGCAACTGAACTGTTAACATCCACTTCACATTAGCAATCATAACACATCTCTTTATTTTTTATATGCTATTCAAATTGTACAATAATATTTTATTACTGCGTGTTTGTAAGAACTATTGAAATTCCTAAATATGATATATTTTACACGATGCTGTCTTGATTATTCAATTTTATTTCCAGAATCTGACCTGGAAAGAGACAACCTTTATTCCCTAGAAACTGACCTGGAAAGAGACAACCTTTATTCCCTAGAATCTGACCTGGAAAGAGACAACCTTTATTCCCTAGAATCTGACCTGGAAAGAGACAACTTTTATTCCCTAGAATCTGACCTGGATAGAGACCCACCAATATACAAGCAGACGACCTAGATGAGGTACATTATTAGATAAAAGATATAAATCCAGTTCAATAAAATGATTGTAGGATTTTTCATAAGAAAATAAGGTGATATGGATGAATACCACATCTGAAATAAAGGAATTATTTGTATTTCTTTTAATTAATAAATAAAAATTGCAATGATCTGTTGATTAAAGTTTGAATTATTCACCGGTTAAGAAATCATTAGTATTTCTTTCTTACGTGTTAAATGCAATTTCATAAATAATCACACATTACTGTTCGATGAAAAATAAAGATTTCGATCAGAAGTCATGGTTTAGAAGCGGGAACATTTATCTTTTTCAATATAAATTATCTTACCTGTAGTGGTCATGATGATGTATTTTGACCGACCGTTATAACAATTGGCAAATATCTTTACCAAGTTAAATTTGTTATTCAAATATTCAGAGTTTACTAACATTTAAATGATGTCGACACAATTTTTTCTCGGTAAGCTTTTGTTTTATATCTATTAATTTGTCCTTAAGAAGTTGTGACTTACTGCAGTACAAATCTTTTTGAAAAAAAGATATTCCGATTCAAACATTGTTTTCACTGACCAATGATACAATTATAACAGCCGCTGTATTCATTTATATGAAATAAGTTCAAATTCATTAACATATTGTTATTGTATCTCAGCAGCTGATTTTTTTAAATTATCGTTTAGTCAACCTCTATTCCAAATTTCATGCTTGTATCACGATTTGCACAATTATCTCCATAATATCTCCCACTACTAGTTATCCTAATATTTCAACATAACTATATATATATTTGATTATAATTTAACTATGGTGAACAATTATTTTGCCAGGATATTTCAGATATTACATTAGAGTTATTGCATATGTGTTTCACTGTGTATCATCGCCAACGGAAATTGGGTACTAACGAAGCGGAGAGAAATAGAAAAAAAAGTAAACAAGTTCAGAATTCATTCAATTTAAAGCATTTCCACTCATTTGATGAGGGTGCCGCTTAAGAAATGATTTTCTGATATATAATTCTTTAAATTATAAGGCCAATAAGTATAAGATTAAGACAAGATTTTGTATTATACTCCAAAACTTGCCACTTAGTACCGGAAAATGTCGGGGTCGACCGTCCTCTGTCGCCCCATTCTCAAGATATTGAACTGTTTTTCATAATTTTTCCAGACACGTTTTAAGATTATTACAGTGTGGCATCATATTTACTGAAATTTGTTGTAAAAAAATGTCTTTTAAAGAATATGGACAAAAACATTGTTTGGTTATTGTACGGCGAATTGCATGACGTTGTACGGCGAATTGCAAAATAACAACTTTTGTCTGTACGACGTCTTGCAATATATTGTCACTGTTAATATCAAGTGACGATATTTGTCGATATCAAAGCTTCACAGGCTTACAAATATACAAAATAAACTATATTAAATATACGCCCGTAATTCCGTTCAGAAGTCGTCGTTGCGTACCGCTATTCGACTTAGTACAAAAAGTTTTTTTTTCAACCATATTATCCTAAATACATTCATATATCGTTATACTACTAACGGCAGTTGTCTTATAATTTGTTGTTAGGGTGAAATTTTGTAAGTTCAATAAAATAAACCTACCATTCACCTTTTGTTGGTGCTGGTTTTTTTAAATAAAAATAGTGGAGATGTGGTATGATAGCAAATGAGATATATCCATCGTGAGTGTATGTAAACAATTACATGCTATCCTATGGCCTTCAACAACGAAAACACGCACCTTATAGTCGGCTATGAAAAGCACCGACATTAAATATGTGGAAGGATTCAACAAGAAAACTAACGGCCTAACTTATAACGAAACCATTGATGAAAAACAACGAATATGATAGAGATGAACCAACGACAACCACAGAACCACACGATCGAGAATTCTGACAGACACATAAAGTAAAGAAAATACTTTGTTTTCATCGAAAATTAGGAGAAATAAGTTGTGAATTGTGTTTCGAATTAATTTTCTTGTTTCTTTTTTGAAAATAAGATTGCATTTCTTGTTTAGTTTCAGCAAATTCAATCAATTAAAATTGTATAATGATACAAGTAAGACTTGCATTTGCGTTAAAAGATATAGTAGCAGTGATTATTTGTTTTCAAACAAAGTCACCTTCTCTGTTTTGAAACTTATAAAGTATGGATCTCGGTCTGATCTGTTTGGTTGAATATAAGTGTGAATTAATTGTGTTTCAAAATAAACAGTTATCCCCAATTTTGTGTGTGTGCGTGTGTAAATAATCTAATCTTTAGATACATTTTGTAGATGCTAAAATCATTTTTCGTAATAAGAAGGAAGAAAGGTGAAACTTAAGCACGCCTGGATGTAAAAAGGTGTACCCGACTCTTTCATGATAAGAATTTACCGATTACGTTTTTTTTAAACGAAACTATTTACGAGGGCAAATAAATAAATGAATGCTATCAAATCAACAGTTATATTTTCGTGGATTTTTCCAAAAGAATTTATGAGTATACACCGTCAGGATTGAAAAAAATTTCAACCAGTCCTTATTACATGTTATTTGATTTGACGGGTCGCACGGACATGGGTACACTTAACGCTACGTCAGGGCATAAAAACAGGTCAGTGAAACAGTTACAATATTTACCTGCTTTTGTATATGTCGTATTCAAATTGTATACATCTGGTTTTTAGAGATGTAATAGGACTGTGTTCAAGCCTTGAGGGGCGGATCCAGGATTTCAGATTAGGGAAAGTGCAAAGTTTTAAATTTTTTGAGGTAAAGTCATTAAAATATTCTTCTAAAGGGGTGCAATGTAGGTATTTCGAACTATTGTGAGGTAAAATTAGCGAAAAATTAAAGTTTCGGGCAAAAACCGCTTAAATCCACCCTGACAACAATCTACAATCACTAGTGACTTACTGACGGATGGAAGGACAGAGGTGTAACAATGTATTGCTGTTCCGCGAAGAACCTTCAAGTTATGCTGGCAAGGTCTCCGGCAAATTTGAAAAATCTACAACAATCTCCTAACACCACTAACTTACGCAATAGAGATTTTATATTGCATATATACGAGTTTATAAAGCTACAGTTATAAAGCTGCAGCCCAAAAACAGAAGCTGAAGATTATGCGAACATTTTATTTTGATTCTGTGTTCCTAAGCAAACCTATCTACAATCAAGACACCAGCACTTTTTGTAAAATGATCTATATAGCATTATCAGGTAATAAATATCTCAACCAATCCTTTAAAGACAGTCTGCTGGTAGTTGTTACATGCATAAAGAAATACAGATTCATTACAAAAAAAAATAACCCTTGTTTGCAGATCCTCAATGTGTCTAAGCCAATTGTACATGGTTTCAATAATTTGAAATGAAATCGGTTCACTTAAGGATAACTTTAACACACCATCACACCAGCCCCGACAACTTCAGTTAAGACGATGGAAATGTGAAGAGTTGACAGATAGACGAGCGGACCGACGGAAGCAAAGTGAGACGAGACAGATCACAACAGCTCACCTGACGGTCCAATACTATTATTAGATTTTTCAAACGAAAATTTCTACTTTTTGTCGTGATTTTTATTGTCCTTTCATAATATCTGTTTTTACTTTTTTGAATATCGGAGGTCGTGACAGACTTTACATTACCGCCAGAATGAGATATGCATTTACGAGGTTATATTTATTTTCTAGGGATGTTTTGGAACTTAGATTATCAAAGAAATGTATTATAAAATCCGCAAATACAATGTAACAATTGTTTGTACTTTAACTGCTAAAAACCTATTTTATTTTTCATTCTAATATGACGTGCTTCTTTCGCTGTGTGAATAAACCCATGCTCTAAATCCAATAAAATTTGTTTGCACATACGTATATTGACTACTGCAGAATAGTGAATTTTTATCAAATTGTCCCTGTATTTAATATATTTCATTAATTTAAAACACTTCTAAACTCTTAAATGATGCACATGTTTTTATTATGACTTTAATGTGGTGCATTTGGAAATTGACATATTTGACCTAGATACGACATCCGTTCTTGCAGGCTGTTCAAACTCTTAGCTCCCCCTAAAAATCACATAATTGTCAGTCGTTTGCTTGTTTACCAAAGAAAAAGTGAGATTCATGGAAGAGCATATTCAAAGGCGCTACACCAATACACATCGGACATAGAAATTGCCTTACTTGTTCTAATCAGAATCGAAATAATTGATGCAAGCTACTACTTTATTGTAGTTTTAACATGGGTAGGCATCATATTCTTTTTATTTTAGCTCTCACTATCGCTCAGGCAATAATAATCACGAATATAATGCCTACCCATGTTAAAACTACAGTAAAGTTTAGCTTGCATCAATTATTTCTTAATCAAACGCAGCTCCGCGTTTGACACCTTCCTTTGTATTATATAACATTTATAGAACTTAAATAAATCGCAGGTCAGTTGATAAGTAATCATGTTGATTCTGTTAAACTGACTGTTTTATATACTTTGAATGTAAAAAAAAATAGAATGGTCTCTTCTGATACTCAAATAATTTGAAGACAATCCATACCTTGCAAATTTTAGGGGGCGCACGTCCGCCACGCACCCGCCTAAATCCCCCCAGCTCTTATATTGTGTATACACCTTAAATTCTGCCAAGCAGATGGTTTTTTTATCTAATGCATAATTAGTAATTTGAACTCAGTACTTTATTTTCTTTGAAAGGACGGTAAATAAATATTCTAAAATTATCAAGTTGCCATACAGTTGAAAACAAATTGCCAAACAGTAAATGTGTCAACACGAGCATGTTGCCATACCCTAAACTTTATTTTATATGGTCTATATTCTGTAAAAAAACATCTTTTTTACAATAAATTTCAGTAATATGATTCCAAACTATAATAATCTAAAATCGTGTCTGGAAAAATTATGAAAAACTGTTCAATATCTTGAGAATGGGTCGACAGAGGACGATCGACCTCGAAATTTTCCGGTACTAAGTGCAAGTTTTGGAGTATAACACAAAATCCTGTCTTAATTTTGTACTTATCGGCGTAATAATTTAAAGAATAATATATCAAAAAATCATTTCTTAAGCGGCACATTCATCAAATGAGTGGAAATGCTTTAAATTGAATGAATTCTTAACTTGTTTACTTTTTTTCTATTTCTCTCCGCTTCGTTAGTACCAAATTTCCGGTGGCGATGATACACAGTGTGTTTTATATAGACTTAATCCTATGAATGAATTTATGTGTCAAACAATTTTCTGAAAATAATATTTAATCGGATTGTTTAGGAAAACCAAGAAGAACTCGAACAGAAAACGTGTATTGATACAAGGAGTAAGTAAATGTTTAAATGATGGATAACCCTATCAACATTCTTCGAATTCAAACAAGCCAGAAGTCCTCATATTTGTGATTAGAAAAGAAGATGTGGAATATATGCTCACGAGACATAAGAGGGACGAAAGATACCAGAGGGACATATGTTGAGAGTGGAACAGACAACGTGGTGGGTAGAAAAGTAAACGCTCATTATTAGACAAACAATAGTACACAAAGCACAACATAATAAACTACAGATCAATCAGCATGAACGGGAACAAAAACTTGGGATGATATCCAAATGAAACTTAGCGTAAATTATAGCAAGTGTATGCATGCAATAACCGGCATGCGAATTCAAACATGTAAACACTCAATTAGTACCATTACATATTTGAAGATATCTGGTATCTAGAGACCTAAACATTTTCCAAAAAAAATATGTTTCTAATGAGTTTAAACACACTCATATATTTATATCGTAATGATAATGACTGTAATACTTATGTAATGTCGATTTTATTTATTTTCAACTTTAAATTTGGTGTAGTAGTTTGTGGAGGAAACTTTTACTGATGAAGTACAAATTGAATGATTATGCACACGCGTACAAGCGATGCGTTTTTTTAAACTAAACAATAAAAAAATAATTGAGTAATAGATTGATACTGATTTTAGATAATTGAACAGATTAGATAACACAACAAACCGTCCAACATAAACATAAAACTATAACCATGCAAATACCATCAATGACAATCGAATAAGTAAAACGTTTGGTCACATTTATGCATCCAAAAATGACGTACACTTAGTAATGATATATTATAAGTTTCTAAATTAAAACTAATTCACACTTTCATCTATAATACAATAAAAAGAGAAAGAAATTATTAAATCTAAAATAACACAATAAAGAATACTGTTAACAAATTGTGGTCGAAACTGGAAGAAAATATAACCTTCGAAATAATCAAAACACCATGTCTGGTAACTGCACTCATTCTCCCCACACATATAAAAAGATATTGTTGCAATTTTTCGAACAAAATTAAAACTGTAAAAAACCTTAGTACAATACGTGATATAACAGGATTCAATTTATCTATTATTCCAAAAGTGTATGGTGTTGTTCGGAAACAAGATCATGTTTCAGAAGGGGAATTAACTTATTCTAATGCAGTCGTTTAACGCCGAAATATTTCTATTTCTAGAATCAAACATAGAAAGCAGCAATCGTTATTCTAACGACCACAGAGGACCAACAACTAGTGTTGATGTTCAAGAAGAGGTACATATAATAAGAGTTCACTTCTATGTTTGTAGGTTTGAATATTCATACGTGATGGAGAATTTTATTTGTATTGGGTATTTAGTTTCGGTAACAAAAGTAGCGTCATAATTTAGGGTACATCGCTTCATTAATAAAAAGTAAAATCACAAAAATACTGAACCCCAAGGAAAATGCAAAAGGCAAATTAAAGTCCATATGCAAATGGGAAAATATTTTAAGAACTTTCTTGGTACAGGCATTTTCCTATGCAGAAAATTGTGAACTTATTCTGGTTTTATAGCTAGCTAAACCTCTCACTCGCTTGACAGTCGCATCAAATTCCATTATATTGACAACGATCAGTGAACAAAACAAACAGACGTAATGGATGTAATCAGTAAAAATGTAGAAAAAAGGAATACAGCAGTCAACATTGTGTCATAATCTTAATCTCTATACAAACATACAAATATGCATCAACGAAGCACAAAAGGCGTAGAGACAATGCACATAAGCAAACCTTAAAGTAGGGTTGGATGGCCTCACTATTAAAACATAACAAGTATTGGAACAATCTGAATATACAAGTTTCCAAAGCACGACAAAGAATCAACGGTATTTCGAGATTTCATTCATTACATTTCATGCTTGTGCTCACATGACGACCTAAAAAGCTGTCTAAAATAATGTTCAAGATTAATAGACTTCGATCAAAAGCTTTTGGTTTTGTTTAATTCTTTAGGATTATCCTGAAGAACATATTCCTGCAAGTACCAATGAGATACACCGTAAGTAGATTTTGGAATTTTAGTGAAGTCAAATTCATAATCGACCAAGTGGTAAAACAATTTAATTTACTTGAAAGTCTTAATTCCAACTTTAGAGAATACTTGAGTGCTAATTTTTTTTTAAGATAAACGTATTTTATTTCGTTTTGTTCTTTTATGACGCCTAACTGAATATATCTGCGATGAGATCATTTCTGAGATTGTAGTATTTGATATTTTGATATTGATGGACTGTGCGATGCAGAATATTTTATGCATCAGTTATTTTAGTAAACCAACCGAAGGGTCGCACTTTATTGAACACCGTTTCATAATGAAACTAGAGGCTCTAAAGAGCATGTGTCGCTCACCATGGTCTATGTGCACATTAAACAAAGGACACAGATGGATTCATGAAAACATTATGTGTTGGTGATTGTGATGTGCTTGTAGATCTTACTTTACTGAAATTCTTGCCTCTTACAATTATCTATATCTATAATGTACTTGGCCAAGTAGTAACAGAAAAAAATATTATGTAAAACTTCACAAAAATTTACAAAAATTATGAAAATTGTTAAAAATTGACTATTAAGGGCAATAGCTCCTGAAGGGATCAATTGACCATCTTAGTCATGTTTGACTTATTTGTAGATCTAACTCTGCTGAACATTGTTGCTGTTTACAGTTTATATCTATCTATAATAATATTCAACATAATAATAAAAAACGGCAACATTTCCTTAAAATTACAAATCCAGGGGCAGCAACCAACAACGGGTTGTCCGTTTCATCTGAAAATTTCAGGGCAGATACATTTTGACCTGATGAACAATTTCAACATAAAAGACAAAATCTACATTTAATCCGTATTTCCTATTTTTAGCCATGGCGGGCATCTTGGTTGGTTGACTGGGTCATCGGACACATATTTTAAACTAGATTTCACAATGCTGATTGTGGACAAATTTGGTTAAATTTGGCCAAGTAGATTTAGAGGAGAATATTTTTGTAAAAGTTAACGACGACGACGACGGATGACAGACGCGTTCGACGGACGCCAAATATTGTGAAAGGCTCACTAGGCCATTTGGGCCAGGTGAGCTAAAACGGAAATAAGCTTAAATGAATGATGTGGGTTAAGATGGGTTGGATTTTTTGAGAAGCATTCCATTGTTATTGTTAGATATATTGTATCAATTGCCTATCGATAGTAATCATAGTTTACAGTCGTCAATGGTGTAACACAAATATAACAAACTGGAAAATTAGGAGATAACTGTATTGTATTTTAAGCTCCGACGGCATCAATTGGGGATTTGATGGTCGCAAATTAAGTTTACTGGCGACGCGTTAGCGGAGACAGTAAACGGGTATTTGCGACCATCAAATCCCCAATTGATGCCGTCGGAGCTTAAAATACAATATTGTTATCACCCTTCTAATGAAACTGACTAAAAACAACGTTAAAACATGTATTTAAAGTTTGTCATATGCCGTCTGCGCTTGCGCGTACGTCACATAGCATCAATTATCAATTGATGCCATGTAAATATGTGACGTTATCCAATCAAAATGAACGTTACAAATTTGTTGCATTAGAATGTTTGTTCTTTACAATAAATTATTGACTTAGGCCTCACTCAAATGCTCTATGTTCTTAAATTTTATAGGATATTCATGAAGAACACATTCCTGCAAGTCCTAATGAAATGGAAAGTAAGTATATTTAATATTTCAGTGAATGTGTATGCATAATAGACAAAACATAAAAAAAGTTATACGTTTTCCTAGTTCTTAATGAAATAAAGACATTTTGTGTTAGTTATTTATTATTTAGGCAAAAAGAAAAATAACAAAAATACTGAACTCTGAGGAAAATAATTCAAAATGGAAAGTCCTTAATCAAATGGTAAAATCAAATGGTAAACGTACAACGTTCCATCTTGTAATTTTTAACGAACAATACAGTATATCTGCAATAATCCATATAGCATTGTCGTCCATGAGTCAATTTGTGTATCTTCAGCCTTTTAGACGAAAATGTAAGTGATTTTATGCGTTTTATTTACCAAAACCATAAATTTGTGATATCATGCGACGTAAATTTCCTTGTGAGACGAACATTATATTTGTCCTTCAAGTGCAATTGACTTCATAAAAAGTTATCAAGGGTTTCATAATTGAAAGTTTTTACATCATGCGTAATAAATATATAGCTGGAGTTTCCGGCTGTTTTGATAGATACCCATGTTTTTTATAAATTTTTGTCCTAATAAAAAAAAATGCAGATCAAACAATGAAGTTGAGCTTACAATTTCCATTCACTTCACGTTACGCTATAATGGTCATGCCCTTTCTCGAAATTATGGAAAACGGACAAAGTTAACCGCATAAACTGGTCACATTGATTAAAAATAAAAGATCCCACTGAATATAATTGGAAAAGGTATCGTTCTAGCATGTTGATATTTAGACATCGACATGAACATGTTTTATTAAAATCAATAGAGATGAATTCAGTATGTCAATTGTCAACTTCCCATTGTATTTACCAATATTTGAGGAGCACATATTATTGCAGTTAACATGGTGTCAAGTGATACGGTATGTCAGAGCTTGCGTTATAAATAAAGGCAACAGTAGTTTACTGATATTCAAAAGTCATAAATATTTTGAGAGAATACAACTCTTGTTTATAAACTTAAACTAAGGGAAACACATCAACTATGAGAGGAAAACAACGAAAAGTAAAGAACAACACAAAACATACGACAATGTAACATACATAGGGGCGAACTATAAAATAACAACTGCAATATTTTTGACTTGGAACAGCACAGTTTCAGAAAAAAAATGGTGGGTTGAACCCGTTTTTGTGGCCAGTCAAACCTCCGCGTTTCATGGGAATGTCCAAAAAGAATTTCTCTAGTAGAGGTTATTACTCGACCTTGTATTTGTATCCACGGTTTTAATGTAATTAACTTAGTGAGGATTGTGGTTTGTAGTGCAGAAGTAAAATAATATTATTTATAACACATCAGCTAGAGTCTGAATATAATTATGGTTTGGAAAATGCCAGGGAGGCTATATCTTTAAACTTCAAACTTCAAACTTCAACAAACGGCAAAACACTTATAATAAGTTGAGGATAATACATACACGTCATCAAGTTTGAAAGATGAAAAAGAAAATAATAAATGTCTGCAAAAAATCTATAATATTTTGAGTTTAAAAAATCGTTGTTTTCAAAGGCAACCTCAATACTGTTAGCTAATGAAGTCATCTAATTTGTTCAACTCCTGTTTACAAAACTTTGAATTTTTCGAAAAACTAAGGATTCTCTTATCCCAGGCATAGATTACCTTAGCCGTATTTGGCACAACTTTTTGGAATTTTGGATCCTCAATGCTCTTCAACTTTGTACTTGTTTGGCTTTATACATATTTTGATATGCGCGTCACTGATGAGTCTTATGTAGACGAAACGCGCGTCTGGCGTACTAATTTATAATCCTGGTACCTTTGATAACTATTGTGCAAAGCATGTACAAACCTTTGATGTTTGGGAATATTTTGAGACATTTGAATATTTTTTTTTGGTAATGTTGTACCCTTTTTGACTTGTTTTATATATATAAATAATTAAAGCCTAAGTGGTCGAGTTGTCTTTTGCTCAAATTACGTAGTAACTAAACACAAATATGTGTTTAAGAAGATAAAGAATAATTTAAAACACAGCATCGTCCGTGTTATCCCGTAATATTGGCCAATGGACGTTGCTAACTTCACCTACCAATTATGTATTTTTAAGGTAGCTAAATCCAATACAACATATACATTGAGTTGCAAAATTTTCTTATTTTCAAAGCAGCTAAATTCAAGTACTCATAGACATTGAGCTGCAAAATTTTCTTATTCTAAAGGCAGTTAAGTGCAACATAGACGTTGAGCTGCAAAAGTTTCTTATCATCTACATTTCACCTGGATAGATGCACGCTTGATAAAGCTAGTTGGTCTAGCGAAATATTGCGTTTATTTTCATCATTTGTAAATATTTTAAACATTCTTATATTTACATACTAAATAGTGTGTTAAAATTAAATTGTTAAGCAATCTATATATATATATATATATATATATATATATATATATATATATATATATATATATATATATATATATATATATATATATATATATATATATTGTAGATGATCCGATTTCACCTGGATAGATGCACGCTTGATAAAGCTGGTTGGTCTAGCGAAATATTGCGTTTATTTTCATCATTTTGTAAATATTTTAATCATTATTATATTTACATACTAAATAGTGTGTTAAAATTACATTGTTAGGCAATCTATATATATATTATATATATATACAATTCATCAAGTCCGATTTAAAGGTATGAAATATATTTGTAATGCTAACAGCTCCGATATTCGTTCTAAGTACGTCTTAATAGATTAATAGAAACATGATCCTATTGTGGAGCAACAATTTTGGCCAACTTGGGTTACTTTCAATATAATAAACTTGAAGTTCTTTCATCGAAAGTGTCACCGACGTCATAAGGTTGACCATTATCGATATATGAGTTACAGTTGACTAAGTGTTGTTAATACTACTGTAGCTAGGGAGAAAATTCACAATTTACATCTATTTACTGCCAAGTACACATATTGGGTCTGAATTCAATCATGTACTTGTCATATTTATCTTGACATTAGTGCAAACTGTAATTTGTAAGTGTTTCCTGATATCTGCTTAAATCGTAAATGGTTTCCTCACTCAATGAATTTGAAATATTGTAATGTATTAATAGCTATTGAAGATTCATCGGAATATTGTGAACCAATGGAAATAGAAAACTCTTCTGATGATGTCCAAGAAACAGTTGCAATGTCCGATTTTAATTCATCATCAGATTGGGTAACATTTTATACTAATTATACATCATAAAGTGATCAACCATTCTTGAGAAATGACGAAAAAAAAACAAGCTTATGAATCTATGTTACTAGATAAATATGTTATATAAATGATGACACAAGAAAAGGTACATGAAAATCTTATCAGTAAAAAAAAAACTATTTAGTTTGAAATGTAAACAAGTTTGATGTTATTGTGAGATGTTTTGATATTTTCAATTTCTAATTTGCAATTCATGAAATGTAAACGTTACATGATAATAATCATCTTTGATTATTGAAAGGTTATTGTTTTCCTTATGTCAATTGAAAAATGTTTTATGCATATTCAGGACAACAATCTTCATCGAAACGATGTTGTTAAAATAAGTTTTCAAGAGAAGAAGAAAAAAAGTAGCAATTTAAGCGGTTGTTGAGTTAACAAAAGGGGATTAAAGTATTATCTTGATTTTATAATGATTGATCACTATGGAAGACATGCTGAATGATGTTCTTTAAATAAAGGCAACAGTAGTATACCGCTGTTCGAAATTCATAAATCGATAGAGAGAAAAAAAAACAAATCCGAATTACAAACCAAAACCGAGGGAAACGCATCAAATGTAAGAGAACCAAAACTTGGAACCAAAAAAAAAAAAAAAGAAAAAAAAAGAGTTATTAAACATGCACAAATACATAAATTATGTGTTGACAGTTTGTTTTCATTGATGAATTTAAATGCCTCTGGTTTGACATATTTCACATCTCCTTTATTGAAAGTTTAAGAATAAACAAAATCGAAAGGTTTATGCAGCATATAAACCACGCAAATGAAATCCAGCCGTTAGTCTAATAATGCTTTCGAATTTTCTACAATGTGTCATTTTACTTCCAGGTCGAACCCGAAGAAAACATTCGTGATGCAGTTACAAAAAAGCCATATTGAGGATTGTGAAGTGTAGTACAGAAGAAAAACCGTATTTATTTAACACATCAGCTAGAGTGTGAATATAATTATGAATTATATATAATGGTTTGGACAACGCGAGAGAGGGAACAATAAACGTCATCAAGTGTGAAAGAAGAAACGGAAACTAATAAATGTCTGACAGTGTATAAAATGTACAATATTTTGAAGCTAATATGTCATTGTAACATCCATAATGTTAGCTAATAAAATCATCTAATTGTGCATGTAAAAAGAAGATGTGGTATGATTGCCAATTTGACAATTCTCCACAGGAGACCAAAATGACAATGAAATTAACAAATATAGGTCACCGTACGGCTTTAACAATGTGCAAAGCCCATACCGCATAGTCAGCTATAAAAGGACCTAAAGTGACAATGTAAAACAGTCCAAAAGAAAAACGAAAGGCCTTATATATGTACAAAAATAAACTTGAACAAACGACAACCACTGAATTACAGGCTCCTGATAGGGGACAGGCACATACATACAGAATGTGGCGGGGATAAACATATTAGCAAACCTTTGTTATTTTTGGGGAATATTTAGAGATATTTGAAGTTGTATAGGACGATTTACACTTTTTAAATCAACGTATACATGGTATTAGTAAATATAAATGCAAGTGTAAGGAATCTCATCCCCCTTCCATAACATCAATATTGAAAAAAATACCAACGTATTGAACTGTGATGAATTATATAACGTTTAAGACTATAAGTTCAGCTTGACTACCACATGTTAAGATAAGACTCATTTGTCATCTAACTGATGGAGGAAACTAGTTATCCAAAATAGTTAACATTTGTTTTTGATTTTACTTATTTTTTGTAATGTTGTACCCTTTTCGACTTGTTTTATATACATAAATATATATAGCCTAGATGTTCGAGTTGTTTATCTCTATGGAAAAACTTTAATTACAGATCTGTATGTCGTACCTAAACATATATGTGGACCTTTAAGATTATAATATTGTATTTAGTATGTCTTATATATTTACCATAAAGTATGGTTGAAAGGTCTGTAATATATTTGTAATGCTAACAGCTTCAATCTTCGTTCTAAATTCTGCTTAATAAATCAAAAGAAACGTGATCCTTTTGAAGAGCAACAATTTTGGCCAACTTAGAAATAATAAATAAATAACTTACGCCAAACTTTACAATGTAAACAACTTTTATACCCTATTTAACTTTGTGAGTTTTTATCATTGTTGATGATCATACGGTTGCCTATAATACTTGCTGACGTCAACTTCATCTGAACTGCGGTGTATTGATGTCTTATTGGCAAGTTTTCTCTCGTCTCCTTATTATACAGACATCAAACCAGTGCTCACATTGGCCAAAGACTTTTGTTAAAACAGTCATTTAAACTAAATACACACAAATATAGATGGAACTAGCTAGCGAACTCGTTAAATATTTTCTAGACTTGTTTAAGTTCATATCATAGGTTTGAAATATGTTAATCATCGTTCTTAAATGTATAAGAATGCGTTTATGTGGATAGAAGCAATCAATCACTGATTTACCTTTGTTTCAATTTTTTAAGTAACTGAATAGCCTAATTCATGCGTAATCTAGCTAAGGGGTTGAAATGAAGTGCAATAAATATGGATTTAATGTATTCACATGTATATGAATTATTCATCACCGATGTTGCCATACTGGCTGCTCAAAACAAATTATATTTTTCACTTTTTCACTTTCATTACCGGTTGAACCAAAAAAAATAAAATATTTTAGAGTTATTATATGTTTTGTAGCTAGTGCCCCTTTCACTGAATTATAAACCGCGGCGCCATCGTTTTATTCAAATACTACTCTTTGTTGGACATCATACTTTAAATGATGTATTTTGTAGCTGTAAATATTTTAATCACAAAAAAATAATTACGAACATGGCATATACAAAATGTAATATATAATGTAACAGCTTAAAACATTCAACAACGTAGTTTCATACATATATACATGATCAATGATAAGCCGTGGATCGTAGTTCACAGATATGTAAAAAGGAAAAATTAAAATAAACGAGAAGCAAGATATGAGTTGTCAGTCTCTGTGTGAATTATGCTGAAAGACATGGTGCTCCAATGGTGGCATGCTTTTGAAACCAGACCCACTTTCTACATCTTCAAAATCGAACATAGGAAAGGTTTGGTCTGTAAATACGCTTTCAATTTCCATTGCAACCTTCGACAGAAATTTATAGAATGGTTACTCTTTTTTTTTTTACATAAGTAGAATATATACGCATGAAAATAAACATTTTTTTTAAATATGGGAATGTTTTTGTGATTTTACATTGTGGTAGATTGTTTCGTGTTTCGTTGTTTCACTCAATGTAAGGTGTTTATTTATTACATGAAAAGCGAGATATACACAACAATGTTTGACTATAAAATCCCACTTCCATTCCGATATTATTAGTTACACAGTGTGCAATTGTCCTAATACGAGAATTTTATTGACCCGATAAATTCCGTATTAGGACAATTGAACACTGTGTAACGAATTTATCCTGATTTTGTTATATTACATATTATTATGTTCAAATTCAATGTTAGGACAATATCAATAAATATATTCTAGATATTAAATAAAAAAATGTGAAAAATAAAAAATATTATGACTAAAAAGCACCTCAATTGTTTTTTATTTTTATTGGTCAATGGTATAAGGGAGATAATTCCAATTGACGTAATAAATAAGGGAGATAATTCCAATTGAAGAGATAAAAAATTGTACTGAAATTTATTAGGACAATATCAGCCAATCAAATTGCGAGAAATTACTCTAAATCAGGATAAATGTATTTGCCAGGCATATTCAATAATGCCTTATTTTGCCCCATTTCAATAATATCCGAGACATTTCTATTATATCAAATTGACATAGGTAAACCTACGGCTATGATCGTTTTTTTAATTACCATTTACAAATAAGAGGGCAATAGTTTCTATTTTTTTTTCAAATTTTTGATACATCATTCAAAGTAACAATTTCGAAACATACTAGAAGGAATGTGAATAACTAAAAATGACCACAGATAATTATGTAAAAAATGGACAAACTGTAATTTATAACAATCTATTTTCTTTTGAAACGATCCACAAGCTCGTTTGTCGTTTGTAATACTAAACCCGTATCACCCCGTAACCCCGCCCCTCTAATTTTTCCCGTACTGTTTATGTGCTCATTCATCAACAGTTGTTCCTCTTATAATGTGATAAAGATGTTGGTATATAAAAAAAGGAAAAATGGTTATTGATCTCAAATACAAATGTAGCTATTTGAATCTAACAATCTTAAAAAGTACGAACAACAAATTTTAAGATCATGTTAATGATATTTTTTCATGTAATTTTATGCTGTATTAATTCAGTATCGATCAGAACATTCGCTTGTAGTCAATAAAGATCTGTTCAGTTCAATATCAAACTAAATTGTCCGATAATTCGGTAATTTCAGTTAACATGTTTTGTTGTGTAGAAATCTGTAATCATTCCACTTTAATATCCTAATTTATTTTCCAGGGAACTAATTTTGTATTATTTAAATGACTTTTTACCTGCCTTATTTCAATTTCCTGGACTTCAACTCTTCCTTTACCTAACATTTTCATTATGGAAGCTATGATAGTAATAACAGAAACTATCCCAGAAATGCAGCCAATTATAGCCATTATTATTTGAACGCCTGAAATAAAAACAAAAGGCTTCGTATTGAAAGCCATACTTTGACCTTAAACTTTTATAAATGGATGGACAATTGATTCATTGGCACTATTACCTAATCTTTCTATATATCTTACGTCTTACGATTTTTCATGCGTATCAATCGAGTTCATTGTTTTTATATCCTAATCATCAGAAGTACAATTTGTTAACAAGAGTATTGGGCAAAGCTTTGCCAGAACTAAGCAACTTATCTAGATTTGTTACGAACAGTATTCGCTGACATTTTTGCGGTAAGAAATAAATATATGTATTACACATAAGAAAACAAAAAATTCTTCCGAAAGTTGTTCCTGTTGAGTGCAAAATATTTGTCAACGGTCATTGTCACAATTAAGGTGACAGTACATATAGTTTACCAATGTGCACATCTCGTTATTCTAGACTAGAAAGAGATAATGAACATAACAAAAAGAAAAAGAAAAACAACCGAGGGAATACCATGAACTCGTGTCTGCTTCGAAATCTCTTATAATACTAGTAAAATAAAGTACATTAGTAGATATTTATTCTGTATCAGTTTTTCACATTATCCAGTTACTAATAAACTAAAGATTATTACAGTTTTCGTCATGGTAGAACTCGTGGTGTATTTGTAAACAATAGGTTTAAAACAAGCAGATAAAAGTATTAAACAAAACCCGACCCATTGTAAACATAGCAGATGATTCTGTCCAGAGCATATACTTTTTTTTTTTTTTTTTTTTTTTTAACAACATAATAATATTTATTCATCTAATCTTGCTTGTTACAAGTTTCACCAAGAGTCCAAGCTTCTCTTGATTTACCCTGTTACACTCCACTGATTATCCAGGGAAATAAACAGCTGATCAAACTTATTAAGTTATAAAAAATAATATAAAGTTGTATAGTTGTCTTATGCAGAGATTTATCAATGCTAAACATTCTTTCTAATTGACAATAATATTGGACATCTTGATTTATATGCATCTATTCTTTTATTAAATTCATTTTCAAAAATGCTAAAGACATCAACAGTTTTTGTTCTCTGCTCGGATACATAGTATGACTTATATATAGAAAAACTTAATACTGTTAGTATATAATTCAGAAAATAATAATTACTATCTGTGATTTTATATCCAAATACCAGATGTTGCAATTTAATATCAAAATCTATTTTACTTCTTTTAAAGAGTTCATAGATTTTTTGCCAAAATTTATTCAAATATCTACACTTCAAAAAATAGTGAGCATAATCTTCTTCTTGCTTACAAAAATTACATTTATCTGTCTTAGTTACTTTCCACTGCAATAACAGTTTTTTAGTTGGAACAATATAATGTAATAATTTCCATCTAAATATTTTTAATTTATTTTCAGTCATATATTCAAAAATAAATTTGTACAATGAATTCATATTAAGAGTTTCTTGTATTGGTAGGATTCTAAGCCATCTGTTTATCCCTATTGACGACTCTAGTTTTGTATTTACCAAAGAGTTGTATAACATTTTATTTGTTAATAATGTAGTCTCAATAAAATTATTTTTCCATACGATTTTATTTCTCTGAATATTAATTGTAGTTTTGACAGAACTCTCTTTTTGAACAATTTGAATCCATTCTACTGGTATAGATTTTTTTAATTTTTGAAACTCGGCGATCCAGTTTATTTTTAACTTTAATTTGTTTAGAATGTAGATTTCTGATAATGACATTTTATCATCTAAGATATCATTTATGTAAATTAAATCACTCTTAATCCAGTTCTCAAATATGATTGATTTATTATCAAATTTTATATATTTATTTCCCCATATTACTTGCTTTCTAATATCAAAAAATGTGTCTGGTTGTTTTGTTTGCCCCCCGCCAGTCAAATTCCAAGACTTTATTACTCCTTTATAAAACACAGGAATATCTTTAAGATATCTTAAAGATTTGATATCACTAAAATTCATATTAAATATTGACAAAATATTGTTTGAGACATTTAAGTATTTAAATGGTATAAGCTTCCAAGTCTCAAGTTTACCATTTACCAATCTATTTACCCATGATGCTTTTAAAGCCACAAAATAACTTTTAAAGTCTACCATTTTAAGACCCCCCTTCTCATATGGACCAATCATCATGTTTCTTTTAATCTTGTCTGGTTTCCCATCCCAAATATATTTATAGCTACTGTTTTCTATTTCTTTTATGTAATTTTCTGGGGTTAGACATACGCTTCCCAAGAAAGTAAACAAAGGCAATATTAAAGTCTTTATAATTAGGATTTTTCCTAAAATAGAAAGATTTCGTTTTTTCCATATCATAAATAATTTATTCATCTTTTCTATTTTACCATTCCAGTTTAACTTTTTGCATTCTTCTTTGTCATGTCCGAAAAACACCCCTAAAGCTTTAATAGGTTTATCTCCCCACTTAATCCCGACAATTTTATCTTTACAAGATTTCAATTTTCCAATCCATAATCCCTCCGTTTTATTTCTATTTAGTAGTAAACCTGAAAAGGAACCAAAAATTTCTATTTCGTTCATTGCAGCTACCACATCGTTTTTATCCTTGCAAAATAGTGTTGTGTCGTCTGCTAATTGTGAAATCTTGATACTATGACTTTTCCCATCTAATTTTATATTAATTCCTTTTACATTTTTATTATTTCTTAATCTCTGGGCCATAATTTCAACAGCCAAAACAAATAAAAGAGCCGATAAAGGACAGCCTTGTCTTATTCCACGTGAATTTTTGAAAGTTTCTGATACCCACCCATTGTTCATAACACATGTTTGTATATCTGTGTACATTGCTTTAACCCAGTTAATAAATGAATCGTTAAAACCAAAATGTTTCAATGTTCCAAACATAAAATCCCATTCCAATGAATCGAACGCTTTTGTAAAATCTACAAAAACTAATGCCCCCTTAATATTATATGTGTCTGCGTAGTCTATTACATCTTGAATTTGTCTCAAATTAAACCCAATAAATCTGTTTTTAACATAACCGGTTTGGTCTTCATTTATAATTTTTGGCAGTACCTTTTTTAATCTTTGAGCTAGAACATATGACAAAAGTTTAAAATCTACATTTAGAAGTGAAATTGGACGGTAGTTTTCCAAAAGTAAAGGATCTCCTTTTTTAAATATTAAAGTTAATATACTGGTACGTTGTGAGTATGATAAACTTTGTTTATCGTAGCCAGTATTTAGAACATCCACAACTAAAAATTTAAGTTTATCCCAAAATTGTCTATAAAATTCAACCGTTAGACCATCAAGCCCTGGTGATTTATTTAGTTTCATTTTATAAATGCCTTGCGTGCATTCCTCTACTGTAACTTTTCCATCGCATATCAGTTTATCCTTTTCGTCTACTTGATTTTCTAATTTTGTGTCATTGATATATTTTTCAGTTAAATTTTTATTTGCAGATTTTACATTATACAAGTTTTCATAGAAATTTTTTATTTTATGGAGTAAATTTTCTTGATTAGTAATTAATTCCCCATCCTCTCCTTTTAGTTTGCTTATTGATTTTTTCACTTGCCTCTTCTTTTCTAGACCGAGGAAGTAGGAATTGTTCTTTTCCCCAAACTCAACCCATTTTTCTCTAGATCTAATTTGTGCCCCTCTTGCCTTTTCGTCATAAATGTTACTTAATTCTTTTTCTATATCTTTAATTTCTTTTTCCAAATTTTGATTTTCATCATTATTTCTCTCATCTATAAGTTCCATCTTTTGTTCCAGATCTTGTTCTAAACTACGCCTTCGCTCTCTTGTTAACTTCGCTTTATTTCTACAGTAAGTTGTAGTTACTTCCCTTACCTCGATTTTAAATCCATCCCATAAAAGCCTACAATCTATTGAGTCTTTTTTAAATGTACATTTATCAATTAAACATTTTATACATTCTTGATAATCTTTATTTTGTAATACTGAGTTATTTATTTTCCAATACCCATTTCCCCTTTCTGATAACCCTGGCTTAAATTTTAAAAATACACTTTGGTGATCAGTAGACTGTATAACAGCCGGTTTAATTTTACACCATTCTATAAGAGGTAAAAATTCTGACCCAATAAAAATCATGTCTAGTCTACTTGCTTGCGATTTATCCTTTCTTCTCCATGTAAATTGCTGTTTATTTGTGTTTATATACTAGTAGTCCATTAAACAGGAGTATTCACTGGTTCATGCTGATAAAAAATGAGAGTTTAATATTTTCTTTTCACAATTCGTTACTTCTTCTGTGTTTTACTATATAACTGATGAGAATAATAACACATTTCATAAATTATCTAATAATGCAAGTAAATGAGTTTTGGTTATTTATAGAATACCTGTACTTGAAGCTCTTGGCATTGCTGTTGAAATTGTGTCAGTGTCCGTTGTGCCTAAAAGACAATCCAACAATATATAGAACATAACATGGTATAAATTATTCACAAAGTGACATTTTATGTAATTCATCTTACAATAACATGAACAAAACAAAATAATAATAATGCTTTGGTCCTGACATGGTTGATAACAAATTTTTCAATGCAATTGACAAAAAAAAATACATTATGTACCTTTCAACTCTTTCATGCAAAATTGACAAAAGTACATGCTTAATGTTTTGCGATGTGGTATGATTACTAATGAGACAATTCGCCATTTAAGACCAAATGAAACAGAAATAGCGGCTATATGTCACCGTACGGCCTACTACCATGATAAAAGATTATACAGCATAGTCATCTGTTAAAAGATCCAAAATTACAAATGGAAGGTTCAAATTGATTATCTAGCTCTTAACGTTTCGACGATTAGTATGTTAAAGCGTCATCGTTACATTTTAATGTACTTGTTATGAAATAAAAGAAAATCTGCATTCTATAAAATAAGAATACAGTTAGTAAGAGTGTATTTTTTTATGTTACAGAGGAACTGAGAGCAGAATAAAAAAGGAAAAAACCAATTTTCCTCTTTTTTCACTCTTAATTCTGACAAGTGCAATTAGAGGCCAAATTCGGACCAGAACGTAATAAATTTATTCTATAACCCATGTATTTGAGAAAAAATCATGAAAAACAAAGACAACTCTGTTATATTAGTATTTATTTGTTACATTTCAAAATAAATTTATACTGAATTCTACACTTAGCTGTCCATTTTTAGCCAACTCTCTGTAAAGGATGCAACATAGAATAAATTTATTCTAAATGCATGGTGCTTTCTGTAAATGATCATGTATAAAATAAATTTATTATATAGAGCCATAATATCTATTATTAGTTCGAGAAAATCATAGAGTAAATTTATTCTTCATTCAATGTCATTTATGATTATGATAATATTTATCTGTATGGTGAGGCTGAGACACATAATAAATTTATTCTACATTCAATGCGATTTTGGATTATAATAATATATAAAATAAATCTATTTTGAAGTAAAGTTATCTGTATGGTGAGGCTGTGACACAGAATTAATTTATTCTTGTTTCAATGCGATTTCGGATAATAATAAAATATAAAATAAATTTATTTTGAAGTAAATAAAAGTTATCTGTATGGTGAGGCTGAGACACAGAATAAATTTATTCTACATTCAATACGATTTCGGATTATAATAATATATAAAATAAATTTATTTTGAAGTAAAGTTATCTGTATGGTGAAGCTGTGACACAGAATAAATTTATTTTAGTTCCAATGCGATTTCGGATTATGATAAAATATAAAATAAATTTATTTTGAAGTAAAGTTATCTGTATGGCTGAGACACAGAATTAATTTATTTTACATTCAATATGAATTTTGTTCTATATAAAAATAATCTTAAAAATATCTCATGATAAAAAATTAAATAATTTAAAAGAATATTCCATCGGTCTTATTTATTACAGACAAACTGATACAATAAATTGCTTCGCCAAGCGCAGCTGGATACGACCGCAGAGGTCAAATCCTAAACATTTGGGACAAAAATGGACACAATGTTCGTGCATGAAACAGGTCTGAATTTGGATTGTAATTAAGTATTTGATGCAATATAGGTTTCTGACTCAGAATAACGGTAGCCAAAAAACTTAGAATTGGTTATATCATTTGAATTTATATTTAATTTTTGGCTTTTGTGCAATACACTATGCTGTTGCGAATTGCCCCCCCCCCTCCCCAAAAAAAATAAAATAAAATAAATAAATAAATTTATCTCTTTTTTATGCTTTTGTGCAATACACTATGCTGTTGCTATTTGAACCCTCACCCCCAAAAAATATACCCTTGCCCCTCTTTTTTTTTGGCAACATGATATTTGAAATTTTCTTTTTCAATTTCTGAAATCTGTAATGAGTGAACATTACCCCCCCCCCCCCCAAATTTCTGTCCAGTTTATCTTATCACAAATATTCTAGCGGAACAGTTCAGAATGCATATAAAACAATAGAATTGCTATATGGCCAAAAATCAATTTCCTTATCGTTTCGATTTGTCATGTGATGGCATACAAACAGTTCACAAATACATCTAAGTCTTTTTTGTTTGCTTATATAATCCTGAAGATTTTGTTCAATGTTTTGTCACTGGTCATCTGTTAGAATAATTTTGGGTTTTTTTTCACACTAGAGACAAGCTTCGTTATAATGCAACTGGTACTAATCGTTAAGTAATCTGATCTTTTAGTGACATACAGATCTGTAGTTGGAATTATTCATCTTCAAACTCTTCTTAACTTTAAACATTAAATTTTATTTTATTTATTTATTTTAAAAAACCTTCAGGTATGGAGTATAGGTGTTCAATAATACATTCTTAGAATAAATTATTGTAAATAAAAATTATATAAATATAGATGTATATGAACGAAAACGGGCCCTTGAAATTTAATACAATGAATATTCTTATTAGGTCTTTCCACTTTTCTGTGGAAAGACCTATTGTTTTTTTTCTGATTATTTTTTTTTTCTTCCGCCTAATTTTGTTCTTGCGATAAACATTTGTTTCGCAATATGTCGCTTAGATATTTTGTATATGATATCGAACAGTTTATGCGCTTTTGAAATTTACCCTGCGTAAACGAATACTTTTCTTTGTAGGAGTTATCTCCCCAAACACTGTTTTCCTTGTTACGGCATCTCCTTCGCAACCGTAAAAGATTATGACAAATTTATTTTACAAAATTGCTCGTTATATCCTTCGCATGATTTGTCCTATTTTGACCGAAGCGATATGACCGCTCCATATGAGAGTTATTTCCCCTTATGCATCTGATATAAGTGATATGAATTTCTATCTTATAAATCATAAGTGATAGAGACCTAGGATCTTTTGATTTGAGGTCCATGGTCCCAAAAAATGAAAATTAGGTCAAGGTCAAAGGTCAAGGTCATATTCTAATATTTGAATTTGGCTTATTTTCTCTTATATCCAAAGAATGTATAAGATATCAACAAATTATTTTTACTAAATTGTTAGTTGCGACATGTCGTAAGATGTAAATTTTGATTGCAAGCGTACGTTGAATGTAAAAGGGAGTTTTCTCCCCTCTTGTATTTAAAAATACGCGTTTGGTGATTATAACTCATTAACTAAATATAATTAAGACCTATGGTCTTTTGAATTGAGGTCCTTGGTTTATGACCTTGAAATTGATCTCAAGGTCATAGCTTAATTTGACGTTCTAGATTTTGACCTTTGCTTTTTTTTCTATATGTATGCATGATAAAGATATACAACTTTTAGAAAAAGGTATCAAACCATTTAACCTTGAAAAACCAACCGGAAGTGACCTTTTGTAAACGAGTCTCCATGTTACATGTATCCATTTTATCCATGTACCATCCGCTGTTGGAATTTAATCTCTGTCAAATTGTAAAATTTGAAATAAAACACAATTTGTAAATTTGCAGATTGACGAATATCATGGTATCTCCAGACATTAAACTACACAATTTTGGATATAACTTAGTAACGATATATATGCATAACCTGTATCATCTGAACACTGTTGATAATTATCAATTGAAAGCACGTTTCCGTCAGTAATATACTCAGCAACGATGGACACATTTTCCCAGACTTCGGTCAAATTCTTGAGATAGCATATACTATTTGAATCAAGTAAATTGTTCCCAATATCTCTGCAAAACAAAACGGTGTTTGAAAGAATCTTGTTAATAATTTAAAACACATGAATAATGGCGCACGGAAAACTTGAACAGGCAAAATAATCGGTAATAATATTATTTATCTTACCTTCTATACATTTCAAGGAATATGATTGGTTAAAAGCGTCCGCGTGAAAACCGTATATATTTGATATTAGGTTAGTAGGGAAGCGGGCCTATTTCATACACGGTTAGTAGTGGAATTACGTCCCTTTATATTACATATAAGTTAAGAAGGGGCGGGGCTTATATCATTCACGGTTAGAAATGGTGTTATGTATCTTTATAAAAACAAAATGGTACTGAGAAAAAAAATTAAAAGTTCCAACAGACGAAGAAATTGATGATTAAGATTGAACTAAATTCATAAAACACATTTAAACCTTACAAGTCGTTATTGTTGGCATCTGTTTTTGTAGGATCAATGGAAGTATTTTCTTATTGCTAACAGTATTGAAGACTTGCTCATTTTGAGAATCACTAGTCTTAATTTCACACGTTAAGATAGTCGGTAAGATAAATTCGTTACATAGTGTGCTAGTGACGTAATACGGTATATATGGGTTCAGCAAATTCCATTTATACCGTATTAGGTCTTTAGCACAGTATGTAACTAATAGTATCAATCTTCGAGTATTGGTTATGAATAAAAATTCTGCGTGTTGCAGGTGCGCACGACTCGAAAATTGTAAATGACTAGGAAAATAAGTCTGGATCAGGTGTTCCTTCCAGGCATGAAACATTGTACTGCCACAAAAAAGAAATTAAATAAGACCAATGTGACAGTAAACACTCAAAACAAATCAATCACTGAAAAAATCAAACTAAAGCTTTTTCGTCATTACAGAAAACAAAGCACACAATATTAGATCTTAATTTCTTTTATTCAACGTTACGTATTTGCAGATATAATTACTCACAAAACTTCGAGATTTCCAGGAGAAGGCAAAGCACCAATTTCTATTGTTGTTATTTGGTTCTTGCGTAGTGATCTTAATAAGAAATAAAATGTGATGAATTAGATGTAATATTCAATATGGTTATAACGTTGGATTTGTAAGAAATGACATAATAGAGACAATCTCTTTTATTGCCAAACATAGGATTTTGAAAACTGACAGGACGTTATCGAAGATTTGATTTGTAAAAAGTCATATCACAAAAAGTCCCTTTCAGATTGCTAAATCAGAAGCTCCAACAAATCAAAAGATTGGACAACAACCGTTATATTCATGACTTGGTACAGGCTCTTTTGTTACGATGACAACAGTGGATTGAACCTGCTTTTATTTATAGTATCTTAACCTCTCATTTGTTTGACAGTCGCTTAAAATTCCATTGTATTGACAACGATGAATGAACCAAACACACAGACATTATTGGTGAAAATGTAAAAAAAAGGGACACATCAGTCAATATTGTGTTATAACCTTAATCACTATAAAAACATCCAATATTTAGCAAAGAAGTACAAAAATGAATATAGAAAAAGCACATTAGCAAAAATAAAATAAGAATACAAACATTTACCATAACACAATACATTTCTTATTCTTCAACGCATTTGAACTCATATTTTAAGTTTTCCTCATAATTTAAGTTCCTCATAATATAATTCCTCATAATATAAATTCCTCACAATATACATTCTTCACAAATTCTAAAATTGAAGAAATATTATGGAAAATTAAGTGCACTTGGTCATACCCAGAAATAATTAAATGAAATGAAGAAGTATATTCCGCATACAGAGTTCTATTTTCTTGTCTGTATTCGAGTATACTTTTTAGACACTAATGGATAAAGGGAAGGTATTAAATTGACAAAAACCCGGCCAGAGAGCAAACAGCAGCCTAGGACGACCAAAGGGTCTTCACCAAAGCGAGGCAGGTTACAGTTGACCACTACAAACATATTTGTACTAGATCATCTAAAATGAAGGTCACACTATACACCGAAACAGATAAACGAAACATCTGTGAATCTTCACAATATACGCAAAACTGTTTAGCAGACACATGTGAATACAAACACACAAAACGCAAAACTGTGTAACACATATATGTGAATACTCACAAAACACGCAATTCTGTGTAATTACTAAAGTCATTCCTTTTCAATGTAGTTATCTGATTGTTGTCAAAAGCTCTGCAATATAAAAACAAGAAGATATGCTAGAAACTAATTTAACAAAAATCCCGAATTATCAGGAAAATTCTTAATGGAATGTCCTTAAGAAAACCACAAGGTCATACCCACCAGATTTCAAATGACGAAGATAAAAAGTTTTAAAATATTAATGTCATGTTAAAACGACTCGTCGAATTGTTGCTATTTCTATAAAATATTCTGAATAAAATGTACTAGTATGAATAGATAATTTATGTAACGCATGGACGATAGGTGGGTAAGGTTGTCCTGCGAGAGAACGTTCTGTGCTGGTGATTCGGTCCTGACGGGTGCTGGTGATCATTGAAAAAATGTAAACAAAGACGATGATGATTTTTTACAATTTCTCTAATAAAAGATGTAAGGAAACCGTTGTGATTTTTCAATTTTGTTTCTTATGGGTTCATAGGCAAACCATTAAAAATGTGACCATCTAAACTGTTTCAGTAAGCGTAACACAAAAGTGCTCATTTTCAGAAAATCTAGAACTGAAAAAATAACACAAAAATGCTCATGGAGTCCGCTTTCTATATCCAAATCCAAAAGACAAAATTATTTTGTGAAAAACTAGGCACTATAATGAAATGTTGCAATTTCTCAGTTGTTTTATGTCCTAATACTGTGCTGGTGGGTCTTGATACGGCGCTGGTGATTTTGGATACAAATTGACGATTCTTTACATGATATGTTAACTTAAACAGTTTTAAAAGGTGGTTAAAGTAAAGCGACATTTATAAGTGGGCGTCTTATATTGATATTAAGGTTTGACTGGTTTTTTTCAGTTAAATATGCATTCCACACACCCCTCGCAACTCCATCCAACCAACCTCTCCTCCTTTCCTCATTCATTGGTACAGTGGTATAACACCACAACAATTTATCGCATAAAATAATAACATTAAGACACTTATTATTGAACAACGCATACTTGCAGCTACTGAAAGCTAGTTCAAAGCCACATTTATAACTAATACCGGTAGATAAACCAAGTTTTCTTAGATAAAAATCTCAATCGTACCTGTCCAAAAGTTCATATTTTAATGTTTGATAAAGCAGAACTTTAAAAGTGCAGTGAATTGTGCTCACAACAGTTATTTCATATGTATGAATCAGACATTATATAGTCATTTGGAAGATACCAATTAAGAAGTATTTCACAGTTAGTGATCATGAAGGGGTGGAGATTGCATGGATGTTAACATAGGATAAGAAAAAAATGATAGTGTGTTTTGTTGAAAGACTTTAAAACTTCTTTGCATTAAATTCTAAATAGTTTTTTTTCTTGTCCTAAAGGTTAAATTCTCAAAAAAATTTCAATAACTTTGTTGGAACAAACAGATCAAAGGGGACCTACATTTGTTAACTTCTGTGTCATTTTTGTCTCTGGTGGAGAGTTATTTAATTGGCAATCATAAGCGCATCTTCTTTTGTATATTTAAATCAAATTTTCATGGAGTTTGATTTACTTTTAAGCTCCAACCATGGTGAGCCATGCTTATTGTTGGTATGCTGTTGCACCCATCGCATGTAAATGTTCATATTTCCATCTTTCTTCTGATTTATTTTATCCAATTCATACGTGACAGGATTATTATCCTAGTAACCGGTGTTACCCATGTATACATTGAACATAAGTTAAAAAAAAATCAACAATACTATATTAATGTGTCAGTTTGTTTAAGCAGAACAAAACTAAAAAAACTTCGAAAACAAGAGAGATTTTTTTAAACGTCATGATTATCTGTCGATTTCTAGAGCTATTAACTTCAGATGACCGGGAATTCACACCCTGGTGACCCTGCTGTCTTTCATAATTATATTCATATAAAATTGAGAATGGAAATGGGGAATGTATCAAAGGGACAACAACCCGACCTTAGAACAGACAACAGAAGAAGGTCACCAATAGGTCTATACATATATAAACTGAGACTCTATCGATTTATCGGATAATGCTAGTCTCCTTATACATGTAGTTAGCTACGTTATTTTAACTTAATTTTAATTCAAAATCTCATATACATTTTAATAGACATTGGGCATGTTTGTTGATGAATATTGTCTTTCCTAGATTCACTCTTGAAAAATCAGTTGGTAACATTTAATCAAGTAATTTCAGAGAACATCTTTTTGTTATTACGGACGCCAAGTCGATATATGTAGCTCACGCCGCCCTTCGACACAAGTTAGCTTATAGCGAAACGTGTTGAAACCAATTATTTCAAATTAGTTGTGTTAAGTGTGTAGATTTGTATTGTTACAGCGTATAACAGTGAGGGTATTCCGGTGTATTGATATCGCCTAGATTTTCTTTACGTAACTTTCGTTTTGGGGTTTTTAACCGATCCATAAACATGACGAATACATAGTGATCATCAACATTCCTTATCGCTTGTTATAAATCTATTTCTTTAATGAATACTTATCGACATTTAAGAAGATAAATATTAATAATATTAATTAAAAATGTTATGTTATGTGTATATACATTTTTTTCATAGTGTGTTAATTTACGTTTTTTTATTGAGTTAAGCCTTCCAATGGATGTTTATCGTGTTTTTTTACTATGTTGTGATGTTACATGTATGCTATTGTTTCAGAATAAGGGAGAAAGTTTTGTACCATTAAAACGTTTAATCCCGCTGCAAATGTTTGCACCTGTCCTAAGTCAGGAATCTGATGTACAGTAGATGTCGTTTGTTTATATGTAATTTATACGTGTTTCTCGTTTCTCGTTTTTTTATATAGATTAGACCATTGGTTTTCCCATTTGAATGGTTTTACACTTGTAATTTTGGGGCCCTTTATAAGCCAAGGCTCCATGTTGACGGCCGTGCATTGACCTATAATGGTTTACTTTCATAAATTGTTATTTGGAAGGAGAGTTGTCTCATTGGCACTCACACCACATATTCCGATATCTGTGTAAAAAAATCATTAATATCTATGCACACGCATGCGGACGAATATCTCAAGAACTTTTGCAATCTCAAGGAACGATTACTGCATGAATAATTAAACATTTTTTACGGGAAAGTACGAATGCCTACTCAAATCCATTCTATTAGAAAAATTGAATTATTTCAGTAGTGTCCAATATGCCCTTGTACTGCACTATTATTTATATAGTAGAAAAGAATGATAAACAAATACATGAACATTATATATACAGTCATGTAACTGTAATATGCAAGTATGAATATAACAATAAACCAGAGTAAACTGAGTTCTATCACTACAATACAATAGTCATTACGGTGAGGTTTAATTCCCTGTCATTAATTTATCATCCACGCACGAATTTGTCCCACAATGAAGAAATTATATCTGTTAACAAACCTCACTTTCAGGTATAGAGATGTGATTTTTTTCTAAGACAAATGGTTGTCGGACCATCCACAAGAACATGTGGTCATCCGATGTTCAGTACATCAGTACTTTGATTTTTAACTGTTATGACTTTTTAAAGTTAAATGTAGGTGTATAATTTAGTTTTTTTGCATCTTATATACTTGTATAATTATACTCAATTGGCAGTATGAAGCTACGAGATATTTTATTTTTTTTTAAATTAAAAGCACATTTAACAAAACCGATTCCGAGGTGCAAACAAGTATAAATTCAACTAAACAAAAACGTACACGAAAAGACAAAATATTGAATTTAATTTGCATATCTGACCCTCCCCCCCCCCACATCCGGTAACAACTCTTTTATTTTATTTTGTTGGGGGGTATAAATGGTCAATCATTTTATTGCATTTTACTTCTAATGCGTGTTTGAATTGACTGTTTTGTCCTGAACACACATATTAAATGTAAAAACTGGTATATCTGGCTTTAGATTCGACTATATGACAAGATATATATAAAAAGGCTACATTTTATTGTTATAATACTAAGAATTCACTGTATAAAAAAAATGAAATAAATGCGTGAAGTGAAATACCTCAGTAACGAGTCATTACTGGAGAGAAGGTGTGTTTGGCACACAAAACTTAAAAGCCTCGTGATATTACCGATACTTTAATAAAAAGTTAGTCTGGTATTTTTTCCCGTCCACTCGTTTTTCACTCGTTTTCAATCAAAATTAAGGCATATTCTTATTTTTAGTCAAGAAATATATTTAAATATAGAAAAGTTGGACACATCATTCACTCCACCATGAATTCTTTATCAAAAATGTTTGACAACAGACTTTCTTTTGGAATTATAAAATGCAAAACTTTTTGTATTGTATGTTTTGTTCAGTTCATTAATATATTGATAATCGATAACGGCTTTTTAAATCATTTTAAATGACAGTCAATTAAAAAAGATACGGGTTATTTTGTTCATAATTGGAGTAAACAGATTCACAATAATTGTATGATTATATACAATAAGAAAACAGATAACAGCTTATTAGTCAATCACATTTAAGCATCAATGATCTTGAATATTTGCCATTTTTGACTAAAATATAACGGCACAGAACCAGGACATAGGAGCACAGAACCGTTTTTCTAGTCACCAGCACGGCGTCAGAACAATTTCGTTTAGCGAACTTGCACGACGTTTGAAATAAAATATTGTTGTAATATGCTTTGCATGGTTCTTATGACGTATCAGAGAAAAATTAAGCAACAAATAGTTGTTCTATTGCCGTTCTGATACAATGTAAACAAACCCACAAGCACAGAATCAGGACCCACCAGCATCCGTCAGGACCGAATCACCAGCACAGAACGTTCCCTCGCAGGACAACCTTACCCACCGTGATATTAGGATATTTTAACAATAGTGTCAATTTTATATTAAAAAATATTAAACTGTATAACAGTAGATTCATAAACAAAAGTTTGTATTGAAATCTACAATGTTTTACTTTATTTGACCTTGTTTCGTAAGATTTGTATACATGTAGTTCCGGAAAGCTATCTAATTATTTTAATACATTTATTTATAAGACAAGATTCATCAACCTTGAGCTTCATTCACATTGAATGCAAAACGTGTTGTTATCGTCAAACAAACTAGAAAAGATTTGTTTTGCATACTGAAAACAATTAGTTTTTATTGCAAAGTTAGTACAATGTTGTATAAAACTGCCAAAATCTGAATGGTAAAACATAAAAAAAAAAAAATCTATTTAACATTTGAAGGGCGTTGCATTTGTCAAACAGCTTATTTGTTTCAAACTATAACCCAAGTCAGAATTGATATTTTAATACATTAAACTACACGTAGAACGAAAAGTATACTTATATTTTAACATAACAGTTTGTTTCAGATATACATACATTTCATATAGTTTATTCTCCAAGGTATTCGTTCCAGCGAAGGACATGTTAGATGATATCAAGTTGCCATGTGAACGTCTAAAATAATCAAAATACAATGTAATCATAAATGTCTCATGTTCATACAAAAATATGCATAGAAATTCAGCTGTGCATGATAGATTATCTGAAGCAGGGCATATCAATATCATGAATGAAAAAAATAATCTACACAGATATCTCGGAGAACAAGGTTTTTCTGCTTCTGAAACAAAATCAGCTGATCAAACAATATCTCTAACTGACGTCATTATAAATTGAGTTTTGTACATAAACAACCTTTGAATATATATGTACAGTTCTAACATATCATTAATTTGGACAACATTTCTGTCGTCTTGTCGTTAATGATCCAAATAGCTATAAAATTGCCTTTTAATACCATCATTGTCATGAAAATTGTTTGGACACATATATTGAATATAATTAAGTAAAGTTCAAGATTCATACTAGTTACGTAGGCTCGTCATTGTTTTTGATATCCTGTGGAGTTTGTCGTTGATGGAATATGTGTGTTTATGTTCAGTTAATTGTATGCTATGTCCCATGTCATATCATTTGTTTCTGCGTTTCTTTGTTTTTTAATGTTCTTGTGTGTGTGCGTGTGTGTGCTATATTTCTGTCACGTAGTGATTTAGTAATATTATTTTAACATTGCATGCAATTTTACCAGGTTCAACAGATTTCTTTTTTCTTAAAATGTCCTGTACCAAGTACCGAAACTACATAACGTTGCTTTACTACCAATAGATATAGGAAGATGTGGTGTGAGTGCCAATGAGACAACTCTCCATACAAATAACAATTTAAAAAGTAAACCATTATAGGTTAAAGTACGGCCTTCAACACGGAGCCTTAGCTCACACCGAACAACAAGCTATAAAGGGCCCCAAAATTACTAGTGTAAAACCATTCAAACGGGAAAACCAACGGTCTAATCTATATAAACAAAACGAGAAACGAGAAACACGTATATATTACATAAACAAACGACAACTACTGTACATCAGATTCCTGACTTAGGACAGGTGCAAACATTTGCAGCGGGATTAAACGTTTTAATGGATCCAAACCTTCTCCCTTTTTCTGAAACAATAGCATAACATCACAACAAAGGAAAACATACGATAAAATATCAATTGGCAGACTTAACTCAATCAAAAAACGTATGATTAAACAATGAACGAATAAATTTGATCTGCGATATCTGAATACAAATGCACAGTTAATTAAATATTAGAGACAAACATTCATGACCAAAAAGCTAACAAACAAATTCAAAAACAGGACATGACTGAGAAATATTTAACCAATCAATGTTCACTTTAGAAAAAAACCGGTTTTTTTATAATCTTGAAGTTTATACAAATGTTGTAAGAATAAGTGAAGATATTACAAATAATCAAAGCTGGTGTACAGACAAGATCCGTATAAATAAAAAATGACAAAAAAGCATTATAAACAGTATCAACAGGTCGAATTAAACAATGACCAAATGCGGAAACTACATAAATTTGCTTTACTACCAACAATGACCCAGTACGGAAACTACATAAAGTTGCTTTACTACCAATAATGACCAAAGTCTTGAACAAAAACGAAAACCTGGCACCATATATATATCGTCTCGGTTGATGGACAACATCTAATACAATGAAAACATTCATATATATTTTTGAATGAAACATTCATTGCATTCAAACAATACCTGATTACTCACAGACGAATATCTGCATATGCCATATTTGTAGATGCGGTCTACGACTTTGGAATTTTCAAAATGGCTGCCGCTCACCTGGCAATAGGGGAAGAGTGCCATCCGCTATTGCTTGCAATGGCAAATCTAGTTAAGTCTTTCCACTTTTCTGTGGAAAGACTTATTGTATTTGTTCTGATTATTATTATTATTATTATTATTAGGTCTTTCCACTTTTCTGTGGAAAGCCTATTGTATTTGTTCTGATTATTATTAAGTCTTTCCACTTTTCTGTGGAAAGACTTATTGTATTTCTTCTGATTATTATTATTATTATTATTATTATTAAGTCTTTCCACTTTTCTGTGGAAAGACTTATTGTTTTTGTTCTGATTATTATTATTAAGTCTTTCCACTTTTCTGTGGAAAGACTTATTGTTTTTGTTCTGATTATTAAGTCTTTCCACTTTTCTGTGGAAAGACTTATTGTATTTCTTCTGATTATTATTATTATTATTATTATTATTTTTTTTTTTTTTCCGCCAACTTTTGTTCTTGCGATAAATGTTTGTTTCGCAATATGTCGCTTAGATATTTCTCAGATAGTATCGTATAGTTTATGCGCTTTTAAATTTCACCCTGCTAAGCCGAACCATTTTCTTTGTAAGAGTTATCTCCCTATTCACTGTTTATCATCAGAGCGTATCTCCTCCGTAACAAAAAAAGATAGCGACAAAATTTCTTTTACACATTGTTCGTAACATCCTCAGAAATTTTTGGCGTATTTTGATTGAAGCGATTCGATGAAATTTTATAGGAGTTATCTACCTTTACAAAATAAATTTATCGATATGTTTATTTAACTCATAAACAGTTAACAGTATAACCCTGGAATGTTTTTATTTGAGTTCCCTAGGTCCAAACTTAGAAAATGAGGTCAAGGTCAAAGGTCAAGGTCAAGTTCTCAATTGTGACTTTTGCTTGTTTTTACATTTTATCAGACACTTTGAAAGATACATATTAAAGAACAAGTGCAAAATGTCAGCTTTATTGTAATGAAGATATGCTACATTTAGTCTTATACAATTAAATGGCATCTTATAGGAGTTGTTGCCCCTGAAATGTCTTTATATGAGGTTATTTGATAATAACTTCAAATAAGTTCATTATAAAGACATTTGACCTGATACAAAAGGTTGAGTGACAAATGACCTTGAAAAATGGCTACCGGAAGTGACCTTGAGAAAACCGGAAGTAGTTTTTTTTGCAATTTTTTCACATAAAAGTATTCAGAATCCATATATTTTGTCATAAAGATACATAAACTGATTACTGAAGACTAAAAATGACTTCCAATAAACCGGAAGTTACCAATTATCTCCCATTCTTCATACAAAAGTATATAGAAACTATATATTTTTAGAATCAGCATGAGAGAAGCTATTATATGAGACCGGAAGTGACATTCATTTCACCGGAAGTAGCATATTATCTCCCTTATTTCACTTAAAAATATAATGAAACCATTATTTATCGCATCAGTATGAAGAAACTATCTTCTTATCAAAATATCTTTGGTGTGGAAAGACTTTCAATTGTTCTCTGAACAATTGGTTTTTAATTATTATTATTATTATTTTTTTTTTTTTTCCGCCAACTTTTGTTCTTGCGATAAATGTTTGTTTCGCAATATGTCGCTTAGATATTTCTCATATTGTATCGTATAGTTTATGCGGTTTTAAATTTCACCCTGCTAAGCCGAACCATTTTCTTTGTAAGAGTTATCTCCCTTTTCACTGTTTATCATCAAAGCGTATCTCCTTCGTAACAAAAAAAGATAGCGACAAAATTCTTTTTACAAATTGTTCATTACATCCTCAGTAATTTTTGGCGTATTTGGATCGAAGCGATTCGATGAAATTTTATAGGAGTTATCTACCTTTACAAAATAAATTTGTCGGTATGTTTATTTAACTCATTAACAGATAACCGTATAACCCTGGGATGTTTTTATTTGAGTCCCCTAGGTCCTAACTTAGAAAATGAGGTCAAGGTCAAAGGTCAAGGTCAAGTTCTCAATTGTGACTTTTGCTTGTTTTTGCATTTTCTCACTCACTTTGAGAGATACATATAAAAGAACAAGTGCAAAATGTCTGCTTAATTGTTATGAAGATATGCTACATTTAGTCTTATACAATTAGATAGCATCTTATAGGAGTTGTCGCCCCTGAAATGTCTTGATATGAGGTTATTTGATTATAACTTCAAGTAAGTTCATTATAAAGACATTTGACCTGATACAAAAGGTTAAGTGACAAATGACCTTGAAAAATGGCTACCGGAAGTGACCTTGAGAAAACCGGAAGTAGCTTTTTTTGCAATTTTTTCACATAAAAGTACTCAGAATCCATATATTTTTTCATATAGATACATGAACAAATTACTGAAGACTAAAAATGACTTCCAACAAACCGGAAGTGGCCAATTATCTCCCATTCTACATACAAAAGTATATAGAAACTATATATTTTTGCAATCAGTGTGAAAGAAGCTATCATATGAGACCAGATGTGACATTCATTTCACCGGAAGTAGCATATTATCTCCCTTATATCACTCAAAAAGATAATTAAACCATTATTTATCGCATCAGTATGAAGAAACTACCTTCTTATCCAAATTTCTGTGGTGTGGAAAGACTTTCAATTGTTCTCTGAACAATTGGTTTTTAATTATTATCATTATTATTTTTTTTTTTTTTCCGCCAACTTTTGTTCTTGCGATAAATGTTTGTTTCGCAATATGTCGCTTAGATATTTCTCATATTGTATCGTATAGTTTATGCGCTTTTAAATTTCACCCTGCTAAGCCGAACCATTTTCTTTGTAAGAGTTATCTCCCTTTTCACTGTTTATCATCAAAGCATATCTCCTTCGTAACAAAAAAAGATAGCGACAAAATTCTTTTTACAAATTGTTCGTTACATCCTCAGTAATTTTTGGCGTATTTGGATCGAAGCGATTCGGTGAAATTTTATAGGAGTTATCTACCTTTACAAAATAAATTTGTCGGTATGTTTATTTAACTCATAAACAGTTAACCGTATAACCCTGGAATGTTTTTATTTGAGTCCCCTTGGTCCTTACTTAGAAAATGAGGTCAAGGTCAAAGGTCAAGGTCAAGTTCTCAATTGTGACTTTTGCTTGTTTTTGCATTTTCTCTGACACTTTGAGAGATACATATAAAAGAACAAGTGCAAAATGTCAGCTTTATTGTAGTGAAGATATGCTACATTTAGTCTGATACAATTAAATGGCATCTTATAGGAGTTGATGCCCCTGAAATGTCTTGATATGAGGTTATTTGATAATAACTTCAATTAAGTTCATTATAAAGACATTTGACCTTATACAAAAGGTTAAGTGACAAATGACCTTGAAAAATGGCTACCGGAAGTGACCTTGGGAAAACCGGAAGTAGCTTTTTTTGCAATGTTTTCACATAAAAGTGCTCAGAATCCAGATATTTTGTCATAAAGATACATGAACAGATAACTGAAGACTAAAAATGACTTCCAACAAACCGGAAGTGGCCAATTATCTCCCATTCTACATTCAAAAGTATATAGAAACTATATATTTTTGGAATCAGTGTGAAAGAAGCTATCATATGAGACCGGATGTGACATTCATTTCACCGGAAGTAGCATATTATCTCCCTTATATCACTGAAAAAGATAATTAAACCATTATTTATCGCATCAGTATGAAGAAACTACCTTCTTATCCAAATTTCTTTGGTGTGGAAAGACTTTCAATTGTTCTCTGAACAATTGGTTTTTAATTATTATTATTATTTTTTTTTTCCGCCAAATTTTGTTCTTGCGATAAATGTTTGTTTCGCAATATGTCGCTTAGATATTTTTCATATTGTATCGTATAGTTTATGCGCTTTAAAATTTCACCCTGCTAAGACAAACCATTTTCTTTGTAAGAGTTATCTCCCTATTCACTGTTTATCATCAGAGTGTATCTCCTTCGTAACAAAAAAAGATAGTGACAAAATTCTTTTTACAAATTGTTCGTTACATCCTCAGTAATTTTTGGCGTATTTGGATCGAAGCGATTCGATGAAATTTTATAGGAGTTATCTACCTTTACGGAATAAATTTGTTCGTATGTTTTTTTAACTCATAAACCGTTAACCGTATAACCCTGGAATGTTTTTATTTGAGTCCCCTGGGTCCTTACTTAGAAAATGAGGTCAAGGTCAAAGGTCAAGGTCAAGTTCTCAATAGTGACTTTTGCTTGTTTTTGCATTTTCTCCGACACTTTGAGAGATACATATAAAAGAACAAGTGCAAAATGTCTGCTTTATTGTAATGAAGATAAGCTACATTTAGTCTTATTCAATTAAATGGCATCTTATAGGAGTTGGTGCCCCTGGAATGTCTTGATATGAGGTTATTTGATTATAACTTCAATTAAGTTCATCATAAAGACATTTGACCTTATACAAAAGATTAAGTGACAAATGACCTTGAAAAATGGCTACCGGAAGTGACCTTCAGAAAACCGGAAGTAGCTTTTTTTGCAATTTTTTCGTATAAAAGTACTCAGAATCCATATATTTTGTCATACAGATACATAAAATGATTACTGAAGACTAAATATGACTTCAAACAAACCGGAAGTGACCATTTATCTCCCTTTCTAAATACAAAAGTATATAGAAACTATATATTTTTGGAATCAGTGTGAAAGAAGCTATCATATGAGACCGGTTGTGACATTTATTTCACCGGAAGTAGCATATTATCTCCCTTATATCACTCTAAAAGAGAATTAAACCATCATTTATCGCATCAGTATGAAGAAACTACCTTCTTATCCAAATTTCTTTGGTGTGGAAAGACTTTCAATTGTTCTCTGAACAATTGGTTTTTAATTATTATTATTTTTTTTTTTCCGCCAAATTTTGTTCTTGCGATAAATGTTTGTTTCGCAATATGTCGCTTAGATTTTTTTCATATTGTATCGTATAGTTTATGCGCTTTTAAATTTCACCCTGCTAAGCCGAACCATTTTCTTTGTAAGAGTTATCTCCCTATTCACTGTTTGTCATGTGTGTGCATCTCCTTCGTAACAAAATAAGAAAGCGACAAAATTCTTTTTACAAATTGTTCGTTACATCCTCAGAAATTTTTGGCTAATTTGGATCGAAGCGATTCGATGAAATTTTATAGGAGTTATGTACCTTTACGGAATAAATTTGTCGGTATGTTTATTTAACTCATAAACAATTAATCGTATAACCCTGGAATGCTTTTATTTGAGTCCCTTAGGTCTTAACTTAGAAAATGAGGTCAAGGTCAAAGGTCAAGGTCAAATTCTTAATTGTGAATTTTGCTTGTTTTTGCATTTTCTCACTCACTTTGAGAGATACATAAAAAAGAACAAGTGCAAAATGTCTGCTTAATTGTAATGAAGATATGCTACATTTAGTCTTATACAAATAAATGGCATCTTATAGGAGTTGTTGCCCCTGAAATGTCTTGATATGAGGTTATTTGATTATATCTTCAAGTAAGTTCATTACAAAGACATTTGACCTTATACAAAAGGTTAAGTGACAAATGACCTTGAAAAATGGTTACCGGAAGTGACCTTGAGAAAACCGGAAGTAGCTTTTTTTGCAGATTTTTCACATACAAGTACTCAGAATCCATATATTTTGTCATATAGATACATAAACTGATTACTGAAGAATAAAAATGACTTCCAACAAACCGGAAGTAACCAATTATCTCCCATTCTACATGCAAAAGTACATAGAAACTATATATTTTTGGAATCAGTGTGAAAGAAGCTATCATATGAGACCGGAAGTAGCATATTATCTCCCTTACATCACTCAAAAAGATAATTAAACCATTATTTATATCATCAGTATGAAGAAACTACCTTCTGATCCAAATTTCTTTGTTGTGGAAAGACTTTCAATTGTTCTCTGAACAATTGGTTTTTAATTATTATTTTTATTCTTCCACACATTTTGTCCACGCTAACAATACCTGAATACTCACAGACGGATATCTGCATATGCCATATTCAAACATGAGGCAGACGTTAAACGTGATAATCATCGTCCATTAAACAAATACTACATCGGTGGCCTTATATTAAGGGAAGGAACTAGGTAATCAGAGGTAATTTCGTTTTTAAAACAATACCTGAAATATTTTTTTTTCTCAGAGACAACCTTTATCATATTGATGATAAAAAAAGTTCAGAAAAAAATAATATACAAACAAATAACGTATTATTGTCCTTAATCTATATCTACTTACCTAAACATGGTAACTAATTATGGCAACAGTAATCAAAACTTACACAAAACGGAACTTCGACAAAACACTGGGTTCTCCTAAGAGACACGTTGTTAACATAGTCATCGGGTTTTTTCCTGATCTAAAATATTTCTCAAAATTATAACGTTAATCATTAGTTAAGCAGTGGGGCAGGATTTGCTTATCCTTCCGCAGCATATGAGATCACCCCTAGTTTTTGGTTGGGTTCGTGTTGCTTATTCTGTAGTTTTCTATGTTGTGTCATATGTACTATTGTTTGTTTGTCTTTTTCACTTTTAGCCATGGCGTTGTCAGTTTATTTTCGATTGATGAGTTTGACTGTCCCTCTTTTATCTTTCGTCCCTCTTTTAAATGATATTATGCTAAATGACATAACCAGCATTATATGCAATGTTTTCGTGTTCAACAACTTTAAACACATGTTTCGAAATTCAAGATAGTTCAATTATGATTTGAATACAGAAATCTAAGTTCTGGATCAAAATTGATGTGGAAATATAATACAGTATAATGTTGACTCTATTAACGTAAACAAGAATTATTTCAGTCAAAAACTAATAAACACTACCAAGACGACAAAAGACAAACAACGGTATACAAAATATATGATAGAAACTAACTGGTGAGCATTACAAAACACAAGAGTAGCCGGATTGATATTTGATGTTCCGGAAAGGTATGCAGATCTTTCACCGCATACAATATCGCATTTGCATGAGTTGGTATTCATTGTTTTGATTATTGGGACCTTAGCTTTAAGAAAGTGTGCACAGTGTAGGAATTTTCTAATGTCATAATGGATCATAACTTTATATGTCTTGTATTCTTAATTTTGTCACTTAACATTCGATTAGAAATATGCTGTATAAACAAGAAATCAATCATATTTGTTAATCCTTCTTAAATGCATTGTACACATGTATCATTTTTTTTTACAAAACTTAATTTAATATTTATTCTTACGTTCGATATATCAATTGCAGATTTGTATTAAATTGATAACAAACAAATACTTTTTTCACTTTTTCACCAACTTTACACCTGGAATTAAAAACACATGTATCTCAATCACCTTATCAATTAAATTATAAAAAAATAAGCGGTTCTGTCATTTCTTATAATTTAATTCTAAATTCCATTTTTAACTGTAGAAAACCATGAAAAACATTGATAATTTCACGGTCACATGACCAAATTATGTCTATGGACTGATAACAAAATAACGTCAGCCAATCAGAACACGCGTTACATCCAAAATTAAATTATATATATAATTTTGATGGAGGCAAAGTTAAGCTTTTTCAATTTCGTGGACAAATATCGCATTAACTAAATTGTATGTGATCATGTCGTTACAGAACGAAACAATCATTTTTCGATCACATTGTTTATATTAAACTAACCTTACTAAGATGATAATCTATTGCTGACGATTTATAGTCTGTAAAAAAGTATCATGTGACAAGTAACGAACATGCGCATTTCCCTAAAATTATACACGAACTCAATATGTATAACATATAGACCTTTGCCATTTTATAAAATTTACTGTTTGCAAAAGTATGTATTATTCTAAATTCTAAATAATATTAAAGGATGTTCTTGTCCCACGTGGATAACCCTGGACGTATAGGTCGCATCTTTTTGGAACATTTGGCCCTCAGTGCTTGTCAGCTTTGTCTTGTTTTGGCTTTCAAACGTTTTTCATCTGGGCGTAACTGGTTAGTCTTGTGTGGACACGGCGTTCGTCTGCATGGCGTATTAAATTTTTAACTAGGTACCATTTGTTAGCTATTAATCGTTTGTTTCGCTGTCCTATATTTTCTCCAACTTATTTGTATTGTAGTCCTGTCATGTAATGTTGTCATTGTAATGTTATAATTAACATTGCCATAAAAGCGGGAGGTTTGGCATGTCACAAAAACAGGTTCAACCCACCCTTTTTATCTTAAAATGCACTCTACCGAGTCAGGGAAATGGCCATTGTTATATTGTAGTTCGTTTCTGTGTGAGTTACATTTTAATGTTATGTTTCTGTTGTGTCGTAGTTCTCTTATATTTGATGCGTTTCCCTCCATTTTAGTTTGTAACTCGGATTTGTTTTTTTCTCTTATCGATTTATGAACTTCGAACAGCGGTATACTACTGTTTCCTTAATTTTGCAAAAGTATTGTTTAAATTAAGATATTCAATTCAGCATTCAAATGCAAGTCTTTGTTCGAATCCGGCAATTCAGAAGATTTCAAAATATGGTTAACAAAAAGCCACCGATCGTTTTTTAAAGTTATCCCATTACAAATGTAGAAATGACAGGTCTTTTCTTATGTAAGTCTCTAGATAACTTGTGGGTAGATGTACCCTAGAACTGATAATGTGAAGAACAGTTCTTGGATCGTTTTATGCATTTAAATTACAGAGTAACCTGTATTAAACCGTTTTATTATGATCATGATGATCAGTTCTAGGGTACGTCTGTCATAACTAGGTGTACGGAAGAACTGTCAATACCAGTAGAAAGGTAGACTGACGATTTCTGACTTATTATTCAGGAACCTGTTGTTCAGTGGTTGTCGTTTGTTGATGAGGTTCCTAAGTGTTTCTCGTTACTCATTCTTTGGCTTTACATTATAGTCAGTTTGGGATCTCGGTTCAGATTGCCATTCGGTGGGAGGAAAGGCTTCGTGTTGCAAGCTGCACTTTGACTTATATTGGTTAACTTTTACATATTTTGTCTTGGATGGTGACTTGTCTTATAAGTACTATTAACGCATCGTTTTATATTAATAACTGATTTCATAATATCAAAACTAAATACAGCGTAATCTGTGTTATCAAACTCACTGGGGGACAAGAAAAAAGGTCAGGTTAAGCAGGGTGTCGGCATTCTCAGTTTTGTTTTGTAAGATAAGGCATAATTTGAGACCATGAAAATGTGTCGACTAAAGCATGCGCAGGGTGTTGGAATAATCAGGGGTCGGATTAGACAGGTTGTACTGTACAAGAATGGCTTGTGATGGTTTCTATACATTTGTGGAGTGTCATTTTAATCTTTCCTTCTCATGTTGGAGCAGTTTGAATATATTTTTTTACAGATGACAACAGGTATTATCAAAATTAAAAAAAAAACATTTATCGCCGGGTTTGTATAACATGGGCAACAAACGTGTGCTAACTTCGAGTGACATATTTTTGACGTTCATAAGTCATGCCGGTAACGTATTAATTAAATAAACTGATTCAATAATCAAGATTGTCATTTGTTTTACATTATCATTGGAAATGTTATTCTATGTTGATTTTCATTTCTAAGTATATTTTTGTAAAAGCAAGTATTTCTCATATATCTAAATAATATTATTGTGTACTCACATTAGGTATATCAAAATGTCTGCGTCGCTTGCGTCAGTCACGTGATCACCGTCATGATCTGTTTCGTAATCACATATGCATCTCCTACAAAATTGAAAAAAGTAAGATAACAAAAAACAAATAATACTGAACTTCAAGTCAGGAAGAAGACAGTTCTTCTCAATTCGTTTGATGTGTTACCGCTTTTGATTTTGCCATTTGATAAGGGACTTTCCGTAATGAATGTGATTAAGCGGTCGATTTTTTTTTCTTTTTAACAAGAAATTCTTTCATTAATGTAAAAATCAAAAGCTCTAACATGTCAAATGAATCAAATGAAATGATCATATTGTTGAAGTGCTACAGACAATTCCTTATTTTAAAAATGGTAGATTTAATTTGTTTTATAGCTAGCTTAGCATCTTACCTGTATGATAGTTGAATATAACTCCATTGTACTGACATAAATGTGTGATTAGAAAAAACAAAAGACATGATAGATACCAATGTAAAAAAATGGAGTACAAAAGTTAACATTGTGTTACAATCGTAATCGACATAAAATAAATATCTACTTTCACAAAGAAAAATTAAAATTGCATATTGATACTCTATATATATATACGGTTCATAAGTACAAGACAGGAATATAAAAATTATCATAGCAAAATAACTAAACGTCGGGATGTATAAATGCCGATTCACAATACAATTTTTAGTTCTTATATTCTCTTGTAGCAATTTAAATGTCAAAGAAGAATACACACTATTATTATCTACATAATTAAAATCAATTATAATAATTAAAGAAATTGAAACAAAAAGAGACCGCGCCAATTTTCTCTGATATTATTTCACAGCAGTGGAGCTAACGTCATTTACTATTTACTGAAATGCACAAATAACATATACTCGTCTTGTATGTTATATTTAAGCAGAACTTTGATGCATTTAAAAAAATCTTTGGTCGTATTTAATTTATATTAATCAGATTTCTAATTCTGTATTACACACATTCGAATTCAAGTGCGTTAGAAAAAGAAAAAAAAAAACACCAGTAGAATAACAAAAGGTAAAAATGCCAAAAAAAAAAAAAAAAAACCCCAACAAAACAATATGGGAGATAATTGAATATCCAAGTTCTGGAAGTTTTTGTAATATACAGTAAATAAGCGGCGTACAGATTTTGGCCCAATTCTCTTAATGAAAACTCTTTCAATGGATGCAAATAATGCAAATTATATGCATGAAAAGAAATTTGGGAGCCTTTTTTATTATAAAACAGTACAGATAACTCACCAAAACGTACGGTGTTCTCGAGGAAAGTCAAACAAGGTTATATTTGTGTATTGTTCTCCGCAACTAAATTCCGTTTCATTTATAGATATAGAACACATTCCCATCTGCTCACATACAAATGAAGTCGACTCTGCGCACAGAAGCAACCCAAGCAAGGATAGTATACAGATATAGATCATGGTTAGCACAATGTCTGGGCAAAAAAAAAACAACAACATATATATACATTAGCATAAATATTGTATGTTGGTATTTTAGAAATATATCTATATACTTGGCAGATTAATTTTGTTGTATGGCAATATAAATATTATATCAATAGAATTGTAAAGGGTTTAATAAATCACAGTTTATAAATACGATGCACTCGATTTGAATGTACCGACAAAGGCGTTGACTATTTGCCTGATCACACGTATTTGTATTCGTTTGATAAAGGTATGCATATATATTTATTCGAAAACTGTATCAAATACGTATTGAAACATAATTTGTTTGTCTTTTGTAGATAGTGAAGTGCAACATGTTTCATTTATTTCAACATCGTTATCAGCATAATGGAATTAGATGCAACTGTCATACAAGTAAGAGGTTTAACTTCATCCCCCTCCTTTTCTACATAAGAAATTTCCTGTACCAAGTCAGGAACATGACAGTTTTTGTCAATTCGTTTAATGTGTCTGTCCTTTTGATTTTGCCATTTGATTAGGGATTTTCCGTTTTGAATTTTCCTCGGAGTTCAGCAATTTTGTGATTAAACTTTTCCTGTTTATGTGCCTGACAATATCTGAAACTAGTGTTTTAGTTATTTCTTTATTTGAAGGAGAAAAGAAGCAGAATTGGCAGACGGCATACAGAAATTATAAAGTTTTTTTATATGTCGTTTGAACTTGCACTTAGCAAATTTATTGACCTACTCGATGTTTCGATATCAAGGGACATGTTTTAAAAAATCGTAATATAAAATGCCGTTTGTTAGTTATACATGGTGTTTTGACATACGTTTAATCAGATAAATACATTTCGATGATAATAAGCTTTTTTAGCTGTAGGTGTAATACCACCAAATCATGGTACGTCACATCCGGTTGTATACGAAAGTAGATCTAAAAAAATATTCCCTTGAATTTAACAGTTGTAGAAAATTAACCCTTCATTTCAATGCACTTAAGTTTTTCTGAGTCATAAACATGTATGTTGGGTGTCTGAAAGCATCATTCTTTTTTTATTTGATGGCCTTATAAAATATTTTGGAAAGTTAAGGTTACATAGTTACCAAAGCAGGTAACCAGTAAATAACAGTGTAAAAATTAGGTTGTTTAATTCCGGTGATGGTAACTTTCTTATATGCAATGAAGGTAGTGTGAAATTTTCACAGTAGCACTGGAAAGGATTAAACTTTATTCATGCAAAGTATTTCTTTGGTTGAAATAAATGTAAATACTGTACATTTTTTTTAAAGTGCCACTTTAACAAAGACTAATAGGGGAAAATCAATGGCGGTATTACACCTGTATCTCAATCATGCAAATACAGCAGTGTCAAAAGATATAGATAACTCATTAAACATCAAAACCATATCCAAAAACGAATGAAAACGTTCCTATCATATAGAAATCAATACGAGTAATATTTGTAAACTTTTCATATATTGCCAATTGACCATCTACGGTGCTGGAAATGCTTTCCCTTCCAGAGCACCTGATTTTACTCCCGGTTTTTAGTGGAGTTCGTGCATTTTTTTCAGACTCTATTACAAAAGGGATATCATTGTTAATGTATAATCCCCGACCAAAAAAAACAAAACAAATGACACAGTAGGTAACAACTAAGGTAAACGTATGGTCTTTATCAATGAGCAAAGATCATACCACATAGTAAACTATAAAAGACCATAATGTAACGCATGTAAATATGTACGAAAACTCTATCGGCCGGATGCAGGTACAAAATCTCCGATGAACAAAAACAGGTATACTTATTAGTTTTGAATAAACTGTATTTATCGAATAATATGTGTTTATATATCAACCCTGTGTTAAAAACCTTGATAACAGATAAATTGGCGAACAGAAAAACCCGAATAACTTTAGAATGACAAACCCAAGTTTCCTATATAGCTTATTATTGATTGTACAATCCGTTTTCACCCGGTAAACACGACATTTAGAACAACGTTTAAATTGTAGAAATTGATATTTTAATGGATTATGTCAGACACAGAGATATTGTGGATATTATCACCTGTATATTAAAATTCTGAACTAGCTATAGTAAAAAATGATCCTAATTAATTCAAGGTTAAAAACAAAACGTAAGGAAAATATAAACATTCCTTTATAAAACACTCTTATTCTAGCACGAAGGTACCCTAACGTGTCTTAATATTCTAAATTATTCCATATTTTTCAAAAACATTGCAAACATTACCTATTCTGAATAAAATTCCGAATGTCGAGTTTGTTTAGGAAAACCAAAGTTTGATTCCAGGTTTATCGTGTGGGGAATTGTTAGGTTGTAAGTACGTCAATTTACAGAGGTGTTAATAAATCTGACTGATCTGACTTGGTAGACTATTTGCATTGTCTCCATAAATTCACAAACTCTTTTCTTTTAAAATATATTGGTAATCTGTGAGCAGCAATGCGAAATAATATTCCTTAAATAGGCTACCATAGTTAAGGAAAATTTGAGTTAGTAACATAAAACAACTTGAAAAAAGTAAAATCACAAAAAATACTGAACTTAGAGGAAAATCTAATCGTAAAGTCCATAATCACATGGCAAAATCAAAAAACAAAACACATCAAAAACGAATGGACAAGAACAAATAATGGTTTGTAAATGACGTATTCGATTTCCAAGCGACACTTTTAATTTCTTCCGTGATGTAAAACAAGTCACCAACGTTGAAATAACTGATGTCCAATCTTATAAATCAATTACATAAGTCTTGGTAATAAACACAGAGAATCACATGAACTCTACAAAAAGCGTAATCGAGATGTCAATATATCTTGGTTTGATAAGTCTTACGTTTGATTTGTATGATTTTTTATGGCCCCCTTTTTTTTAATCCTTTGAGTTAAGTAATGTTGATATGCTTTTTCTTCGACAAGCAGTGCTTCTGCCACTATTCATGCCTAACTCGCCACCAGTCGTCAAATTATGTACAGTTATTAAAACATTATGTGTGGTACTGCATGGTACAGCATTGTTATACATACAATGAAATTGGTAAAGGGGATATATTCTACAGTCACTACATTTTTCAAAAACCTTACAATTATTTTTTGTTCTGTCGGGACATTAAATATATTGATAATTTATTAAAATTCAAATCCCTCCAATGGTAAACAGGAACATTTTATAAGCTAAACATGAGGCAGTAACAATACAAGAGACTTGATTAATTCACTACGATGTTTGATCAGATTTTAAAAAAACCAATAAGTATAATATCCTATGTAATGAAATATCAAAGTCAAATGTTATACGACTAACCCGTAAGTCATTTAACCCTCTCAGACTTTTCAGATTATACGTATTGAATCAAGTGTTTTTATTTTCATTTTCTAGAATCAATATCACAGTGTAGATACTATTCTGTACGCTATCCGGAAGTCGCGATTTTCGAAGCAATGATTTCCAACTGGCTAACAGGACGGTCTTGCCTACGGTAACTTTTCTCATCATTTGTTTACTCCTATATCTATAGAGTGCTTTGAACATCTTCAAGGTATATATAGCATCATAAATATGAGTAACTGTAACAAAAACATTCATTAGAATATAAAATATACGTGTGCATCACATCAACTTGGTAGAAAAAAAGTGAAATCGATGGACAATTTTGCTCTCGTAGTACAAAGCAAATAATTTTTTATTGCAAATATTTGCATCAGTTTACAGTTAAATATATACTGTTTCAATATTGTTTTCGTATTTAAGTAGAATATTCGTATTTCCCATGAAAAATATGTTTTCCTTGAGGATCCCAAAATAAATTACTGTACGATCAGTCTAGAACTGACTGTATTCTAGAAGCGATTTCAGATTTTTTGACTGTATGACCAGTCGTGATTTTGAAGAAAAAACAACAGCAATTTGAAGGTATATACTTGTTTATGTGATATTATGAACTATTCAGGGAACTATAACGTGTAATTACTTTCATCAGACAATACAAATATATTTCTGATGAATGTTTTAGACGGCAAAATAATTGTATTTTTGTTCCATCAGTCTTATTTTAAATCAAATGCCTAAAAAGTAATACATGATTCGCATGTGGACTTTGTAATAGTGTATCGTTACAGTTATCTGTTTAGCTATTACATTTTTAAAGATTATGTACACCATCCGCCGTTGACCAATTGATGATATTAACATAAATCAAGCTTGTCCTTTTAAAATAACAAAAAATGGATAAAGACAGCTTTGCGTAGGGGGATAATTCGAGCAATTTCAGAAAACTTTAATGATTGGTTTTGGAGGTATTGGAAATACCTGATGGGTGCCCCCATATAAGGCAATGTTCAAGTCCGTAATATCTTATATGAAGTAACCCCATAACAGATTTTTACTAAAATTCGAAATAGAAGGTGCACAATACAGTCATTATCATAATGACATTTATGATAAGGAACCTAATAAGATTAATTAATAGTTATATCAGTGACGGATTCAAAAAAGGGGATCCGGCAGTTTGAAACCCTTTTTTAACTATCAATGCATTTGTATGGGAACATATATTTGGAACCCCCTTTTCTCCTGGATTGGACCCCCTCTCCATTTAAAAATGGCCGGAACCCCCAATGTATATTAAGTGGTTTATGAGGAGATGCGCTTACAAAACCGGCGAAACATATTGTACCTGTCCAACGGAGGACCAGAAAGACAGATTTCTTTATCACTATAACCCCCCGCTTGACAAAGTGGTGTACAATTGAGTGTCAAAGAGACAGCTCTACATCTTAAACAAAGTGAAGGAACTGTGATCAATTATAGGCTACAGTACAGCCTCGAATGTATGTAAATACATGCATTTTTATATAGCAACTAAATCTGTGTGTTTGTACAATTTTAAGAATAATGGAGGACATTTCTGAAACTTATATACTAGTATAAATCAAACCTTCCTCTTATTTTAGCAACATTTAAACATCCTTATATACTTAATGTAGTAAGTCGAGTACACCCTATCAAGCTAAAACATGTTTCATAAAATTTCAGGATGTGAATGTATTGACATATATTTGTGTTAATTAGAAAAATGCCACCTTCTAATGGATCGTAAATAACTTTGAAATCACCACTAGAATACAGTGACATAAAGACTGATCATACAGTTTAAAATATACAAGCGAGACTGATCGTACAGTGAGAAATTCAAACAAGTGTACTTTTCTTATTTCTGGCTTCAAAGATCTGGTTGAAACTTTTACCACCACTTGAAATATACTTCATTTAGTTAATTAAGTCAGGTTTTTACGTTAATTTGTACACTAAGAGGGTAAACAGGTTGTTTTTAGGTTCGCCGACTGTTTTTTCTTAGTGATGCACTTGAAAATCTCTTGATTAAGGCAAAGATATGAATAATGAATGTGCAGAATTTAATTCTAAACCATTTGAGAATATCGATGTCGGCTGAATTAATCATTAAGCAATGTACAGATGATCAACTTACCGTTTAATTCATTATACCCATCAAATTTAAAATGTGATCCAAAAAGTTCTCGCTTCGAAAATCGCGACTTTCGGAGAGCGTACAGAATAGTATCTACACTGTGAATATACATTTAACATATTTCCCACTGTATTGAAAAAAACTAATTATTAATTGATAACTACGCAGCAACTACGCAGCAAAAAAAAAAAACATAAAAAAGGAAAAAGAATTTACATATGTCAATCAATAACAAAGAATTTTAAAATGCATACCATGTTTAGCTTACTGTGACTGTGTGTTGGCCAAATACAGCAGCATGCTAAGGCAGTTTCTTTCTAAGCCAGCAAATAAAACGGAAAATACGCGCATGACTTTTTCTGTATATCATTACGGAAATATTTCGTAATTTATACAGCTCTTTATTGTAATGGCAACGATTGTATCTGTTAATGCTGCAAGCGAGAACATGTCATGAAGAAATTATGATGAGAGTTTTTAAAGACCTTTACTTGCTATACAGCCCTAGCACAGTCGGTAAAGTAAAAATAAATTTAAACACAAACAAAGAAAAACTTGAATGAAATCGTTTTTCAAGAGTTAAATAACATCTATAATTGAAAAATATTAAATCCAGAAAAAGAGTACTTTAAAAAAACTGTTCTTCTATATGAGCGACTAACACTACAAACCATTAAAAGTCTGAAATGGCCTATATCTGTACTCGACTGTACTGATTTTTACTCGACCAGTCTGAATTTGTCTGATATTTACTTGATAATACTCGACTGTAGTCTGAACCATACTCAACAGTCTTAATGTGTACTTGACCAGTACTTAACCATTTTATACGAGTCTGAACCGTACTCGACCGAGTCTGAACCGTACTCGACCTAGTCTGAACCGTACTCGACCTGGTCTGAACCTTACTCGACCTATTCTGAACCATACTCGACCATACTCGACCAAGTCTTAACCAACCTAGACCTATTCTTTGTATCTATCAACTGAATTTTATCAATTTAGGAATTTGAACAACAACTTGAAATTAAAAATGTATTCAATACAGTATTGAAATTAAAATTTCACTATAATCAATCATAATCTAACTTCAACTCAATTTTAATCAACACTTACATAATAATAAATATCAACTTTTAAAATATAAATAAAACAAGCTGATCAAATAATCTAAAAAAAATGAATTGTGACTAATATTTTCAATATTAATCAAAATTTCTGTAGTATTTTATGGTAACCGGATTATTTTCACCATTAACTAAAGCCTAGTATAGATGTATGGTGTCAGTTGAGTTCAGGTGATAATGCAGTGAATGTTTTTTTTTTTAGATAATATAAAATAGTATATAAAACAACTTAATAAATTTAAAAAAAATGAGAGCTTAATTGTTTTGTTTTATTAAACCAAGAATTTAATATAATCATGATAATAGAATTTCCATAGCAATCCTTTATAACCTTTTTAAAAAAGGAAATGTATTCCAAAGTATCAGTAAAAAAAAATTTCAATTACTTTAAGTATTTTTTTGTCAAATTAACATGTCATACATAAAGCACTTTAATATGTTCTAATTACCTCAGTACATGTGTGTTTTACAGGTAAAAAGAAAGCCCTATTTTCTTAAGTTCGTGTATTACTTATCTAGTACATACATGTATATGATGTTATTTAATTTAAACAGGATGTTGCAATTTTGAATCAATGTTTTTTTAGAACTTAATACCTCTGACCAGGTGTGATCTTATTTATGAGTTTGCCCCAAAGCAGAGGTTATACTTTATATTTCACCACTAATCAGAAAAACAATTTTATTTATTTGTTTAATTTTATCCCTTTTTGATATAAGTTATATATAATATATTTTTTTATCCTAAATATAATCAGAGATATATTTCTTTTATAAGGTTAAATGTTTTTATAAATTTTGTTGGCTGTTGTTATATATGTCAGTTAAAAAGAAATTTATTTTAACAGTTAAAAAACTAGAGGTTTTTTGGTCTAGTATGGTTCAGACTGGTCGAGTATTGTTCAGACCTTTGGTAAAGTATGGTTTAGACTGGAAAAATAGGTCGAGTACATGCCGAGAATGGGTTAAGACTGTTTCAGACTGGTCGAGTAATAGTTCAGACTATTTTCAACGGCAAAAATAAGGGTCAAGTACGATTCAGTACAGTCAAGTATGGTTCAGACTGGGGTCGAGTAATGTCAAGTAAAAGTCAGACCAATTCAGACTGGTCGAGTAAAAATCAGTACAGTCGAGTACAGATATAGGCCATTTCAGACTTTAATAGTTTGTAGTGTAATTGATATAGGGAATTAGATAAGTGAATACTCAACAATTAAAAATACCATACCCCAAAATGTACATAGATATACAAAGGAATACAAAAATTGTCCCGAGTCAGCTGGTCAATTTGTTAAACAATTAGACAATTTAAATAAATACAAAGTTTTTGGTATTTTCTGGTAATCGATTATTGCTAATTTAAGAAATATTGGTATACAAATTTAAATTGTGAATTCATTGAAAGTCCATACATGTACATAGCATTACTTATACCAGTTTTAGACTGCAACAGCTAGGTCAGTCTTTGTTTCAAGGTACCAGCATTTTTTGCAAAAATAACATTGAAACACAGAATTATCTTTTTGACTACTTTAAAAGATATACTGATAATAATAGAATTAAAAACTATATCCATAAAAGTGCACTTCTACAAGAGGAAAACATGGTCCTTCACTTTTATGACAAGCCTTTACAGGAAAATCATTTTCACAATATCATAAGATGTATAGCGAAATTGACATATTGAATATAAGTACTGCGAAATCTAATCAAGTGTCGTTACTACATTACTTCAAATAGAATTATTAGACAATTTTATTTTGAATAAGACGATATCGTTTTACGTTTGAATTGTTTACCAAAGAGAACCAGATATCAATAATGTTGTGATGCAGAATGGTGAAGATTGGTCCAGAAGCATTAGCTCTACAGTATACATATGTATATTACGCACGGACCAAATCACAGTTTTAATATAATATTGACACTGCAACTTTGTTGAGAAGGAAAATTAAATGTAAAAACATCATGGACATGACAAAAAGTAAAATCACAAAAATACTGAACGCCAAGGAAAATTCAAAAGGAAAGTCCCTAATTAAATGGCATAATAAAAAGCTCAAACACACCAAACGAATGGAAAACATCTGTTATATTCCTGACAAGAGATACAAATACAAACAGATACTCGTGATTGACAGGTGGCACAATCTTCAATTGTTAACTCGCACATATATTAAGATATTCATAATTCTATAATTGTAGATATAAGAGGAATTTTGATGCCTCGAATGCAGTATTCACATGCACCATACATACATGCAATGATAACTGTTTAAATATATATCCCATGCATGTTAACGATCATTTAAATATCAAGTAAAAAGTCTAATAACAAAAAATCCAATGTTAATTCAAAACCGAAGGTCAAAAGCTCAAACAAACCTAACGAATAGAAAACAACTGTAAATGCATGACTTGGCATGTCGTTGTTTAGAAAATGAGGGATACAAACACCTATATTATCTAGCTACACCTCTTACTTATACGACAGTTAATTATAAGATAGATTAAGAGTGAAGACCGATATCTAGAGAGGAACAAAACAAGGAAATTACAAAAGTAGCCATTTTGCATCCTATCTGTTTCGTCTAATAAGACCAGATGAAATTTCCATCACAAACAGAATTTGACTAACGGTACCATTGGGGAACGGCTTCGATCAATAGCGCCAGATACCAAGTAGAAGTAAAGCAAAATTTGAATTCAGATAATAAGAAAGTCCCTTAAGCTCAATGAAAAAAATCAATAGGGTTCACAAATTATTGTGAAATAAAAATATTTCAAAACTGGAAGAGAAAAAGTCAAAATAATAGAAAAAAATCATAAGGGAATTGTCATTTTGTTTGATTGGTGATTGCGGTCAGGGGTGAAAATGGTTGGTGAAATGCCTCTGATTTTCCATGTCTCCGCCTTGGAAATATATAGTGAATTAGTACTGTTCGGACATTTTTTAAACACACATATAAATGCATAAAAGATTTGTAGAACATTGAAAATGTTTTATAATGTGTATGTTACAGGTAAATAAGAACTAGTATGGTTATATACTTGTTATATCATAGTTTATATACCTGCATGGAGGTTCTTTCTGAACGATACATGTAGGTCTCATTTTTGAAAAATCAACCCGGACGATATAAACTTTCAATGACATCTGCTTCAAGGCATAAACTATTGACCTTTTTTATTTTCCTGGTTTAAATATAAACTATTCGTATAATACATATGTGTGGAGTCCTCACCTGCACATTTTGACTGGTCAAAGTTAACCTTTGACATGATTTAAGATTGATCTGATTATAGTTATTGAAGGTTATTTAATACATCAGATGCGCGTTTCATATACTGACAAACCTAGGACCAAAATCAAGTTAACCTGAAAAGCAGACTTAGTCCTAGAAGGACTATTTCACGACTGCCGACAAAGTTAAGATTGATACAGCATGTAAAGGTTCGGTACTATTAAAATTGAATAGTTATGAAAGGTACCAGATACCTGAATTCTATTTTTTTAACACTTATTTAAATTCAAATTTGCAATTGAAGGTTCCTGGAGCTTACTACAATAAATATTTATGAAAACATATATGAATACGCTAATCATATATAACAGGCTCACCATTTACTACGCTCGTTTCATCTTAACGTTCTTACCTACATGTCTTATTTATATATATTTTATTCAAAGATTGTTCATTAAATTAAAACATGGAAGTCCAACCATAGATTATGACTTTGAATTTTGTCCCCTTTTTTGCAAGTTTGAAAAGTTTTTTTTATTAAAAATATCATACGTATATAAAATAGCATGGCCCAACAAGAACAATGTATGTATGTCCTAGCTAGACAACTTGTTAAACTGGTTGAAATGTATATTTCAATTGAGATAGGGAATACATATAAAATTAAAAACCATTTTTTCTAATATTAGGGTGCCCAGTCAACGAGTTTTATCGATTTGGGTTAATGGAATAACACACGACTGTATGTAATATAATTGGAAAGAGGACAACAAGCCTTATCGAAATATTAATGTTGTTGTTGTTTACAGTGGTCACGGGTTTCTTAAATGTGGCTTAATGGTGACAGCTAAAATTTCAAGAATAACACAGAGTCATGTTAGAACAGCTGGTAGTTCCTACATATATGCATTTACAGCAAAATAAATTCAAACATTTCAAAGGAATATAACTATAGTTCTATATTGAGGACTAATTCGATATTTTTGTTGACAAATAGGTGTCGAGATGGACATTGGTGCTTACAGGATGCATATCGTTCCATTCACCTGTTGAACAACAGTTACCTCGGCTTATTAGAATTTCCAAATTCGGAATTTTAATAAATTAGATATTAGTAATCTCTAATGATTTTTTTTTCCGTGTTCTGATAAAAGGTGCTCGTTAATATTTTTTTGGGAAAAATCCAGTTTTCTTTTGGTGAGTGCGGAAGCTCATACAAATGTACTCAGTTCCATATTAACATACACTGGATTTGATTAGCAGGTCTGAGTATATCTTAACTTTATAGAAATAAGAAATACTGTAAACGGAGAAAAAATTGGGAGGGTTGTCCGTCAAAATTAGTAAAACAAAATGACAACATGAAACAGGTTCACCACTCCACCTTACACACTTTTCACCAATTGGCTTTCATTTGCCATGAAACTGATGTTCCAAAAGGGGACTGTAACAACATCAATCACAAATACAGATCTCTGAGTTATCTTCATATCAGCTTATATATACAAACGCGCGATTTAATATAGATAAGGATTTCATCAGTTTGATACAACATAGACAAATTGCATAAGCTACTTGTAGCAGTAGTTATTGCGTTTCATTGTCTTCATTTAAGTCGAAAGCCCACCGACCAGATTTCAGTTCTTCTTTTTTAAATCGCATTCGAAGCAATTCGCAGATACATTGTAGCTTACATTCTGATAGTGGAGTCTGCAACTCTGTACAATTTTGTATATCTTCATATATCAGAGGGTAGAGGAATAGATTATCGTATATTCATCCATTATGTTACTAAGTTCTCGTCTGTCATATAATTAATTTCCTTGATCTCATTTTCATTGTAACTTAATGACTGTTAAAAAACAATTGTTCGTCCTACGAGTATTCCCCGTGAGCTTGAATTTCCATTTGGTATACTTCGCATCTCTTTTAATACGATTTCTAAGATAACTATATTGGGTTATTAATTGTTTGATCCTTGCAAGGTCTACATGTTAGTCGTAAACAAATTTTTTGACCTCGATCTTATTTCATTTATCACTAAACAAGGTTATTTTTAGTGGCTTAGTCCTTATCTCAGATACTATAAGTAGTGGGTCAAATATATATTTAGTGTGTATGATGGTGGCTGAGTGTATATGTCTTTGTGGCCGAATTCATCTGACCTTAAATTACCTCCTTTGCACTGAACATTGATTATGTCAATTCCATGTCAAATTTGTATTGATTGATTCTTGATAGCTTTACACCATATTCACACAAAACGGTTATATCGTGCCGAGAGTATATAAAATCCTTTTCTCTAAGAATTTCAACAAAATTCAGTCAGTAAGCAAAACAAACTATAGATACCAATATAATCCTAGTTTGTACGGTAATGATGTTTATGATAATACTTTTCTTCAGACTATCACTTGATATCGTCCTTTTTATTAGCTTTCAGTAAGGGAACGACCAATTAATCCTGAGGGAGGAGAAGAGGATATTGAAAGTTAATAACTTAACCTGGTGGGAACTAAAAAATATTGCTTTTGCACATGACTAGATGAAAATGAATACTCTGAAAATCGAAATGCGGGATGTTTAGGAATATAAACTTATACAAAAGTGAAAATAAATGTTGGTGCTATAAAGCCAGGCATAAAAAATGCAAATGCGTTGCGACAGACGAAAAAAAAAACACATGGTCAATACGGACAAAATTTCCTGCAGCTAACTTGGCACATTGATGTCAATGGTTTAAGAGGTTTGCTCGAAAAAAAACCTAATGCCTGTTCAGCTTTGCAATATGTGCAGTTGTTTCTGTATGTTGATGTATAATTTATTGATACATTTTTGTTGTCTTTCACACCGAGGGGGATTTAGGTCCAAAGCATTATGCAAGACCATAACAAACACCTGATGTTCCATATTCCTTGTGTGACACGAACCCGACCAATTTGATTTTATCAACAATTATAACGAACATATATATTCAATAAAAAGTTTAAAGTTTGGTTAAAGAGACACATAACATATTCTTTTGAAGAAAATGATAATAGTTATCAAAGGCACCAGGATTATAATTTATTACACCAGACGCGCGTTTCGTCTACATAAGACTAATGATGCTCATATCAAAATATTAATTAAGCCAAACGAGTACATTCACAAAGTTAGCTGGCTATTCAAAACAAATGAATCAACCAAACAACAAGTAAACATGAGAATTTTAAGATTAAAGTTGAAATATCTTAGATTAAAGTTTGAATTTCCTAGATTAATATAGATAGTTCCAAGGTGAGAGTTGCAAATTGGTTATCCCAAGATTAATGTTGATAATTCCAAGATTAAAGTTGATGATACCAAGATTAAAGTAGAAAATTCCAAGATTAAAGTTGATAATTCCCAGATTAAAGCCGACAATTTGAAAAAAAAGATGGTTCTAATACGCGCCCGTACAAAATGAACACATGTCTTTTCATTAATCAGAGTTGACAGTATCGTGATGGTACACGTAATTATTTCCCTTTCGATGAAAACGTGATAAATTGGGGGTAACATTTTAGTCTGGTTAAAATGCTGAGATAATTATAGCAACATCAATACAAAACTTTCCAATTTTTTTATATGATATATACAATTTAAAACTATATTAAAAGTATTATTCTAAACACCAACGAAGAGCGTAATATTTATATTTTTCATGTAAAGATATCCTGTACAATACAGGATCTGGGGGTTCCTTTTAAAACACTTCATTTAGATAATCGTGACCATTAAAACTTGCGATGAAAATCATGATTATAAAATATCACGATTTTCATATAATTTGCAAAATAAAAATAGCCGTGTGTTATCCGTTAATTTAAACTCTTTTACTAAAGGACTTTTTAGACAATGGACACCCTACTATAAGTTATCAAATGATACAATGAAAACCCCAATACAAAATGCAATTATTTGACCATAACTATCATATAACATTGCACCTTTTTTTTACCTGAAAGACAGAACAACACCTTTATTGCATACATTTTCAATTCAAAATACTTACGCTTTTATTTACTTTCCCTTTGAGATCATTGTAGTAATATAAAAAAAAGTCACACACACAGTTAGTGACTGTATGCCAAACTGAATCTTGCATTATCAACACTAATAAATCGCTCAAAGTCAACTATTATTTATAATAACATATTAAAAATTTAAACAGTAAGAAGAAATAAAAAAAAAGTTTGGATTGCCGGTGAAACAAATAACATATGTGTACCGCAAATAGATACTAGACAGTAATTGGGATCATGCAGTTACAATTATGTAAACATACATCATAAATTATAGCACAACTGAAATTCATAAAAATGTAAATCAATCCATTAAAATTTGTCTTTATAAAAATTAAAATCCTTTCATAGTTTTGTTCAAAACATTTTTTTTTTCGATTGTGAAACAGTTAAGATTGCTCACCAAAAACGTTCGAGATCAAGAAGGTTGTCTGCTCTGGTTACATTTTCATATTCTTCTCCGCAACTGAATTCGGTTCCATTCATTGCAATTGAACATACTCCAAATAGCTCACATGTCAGATTAGTAGACTGTACAAGTACCAACACCTCATACACTAATAAAATAGTGAGAAGGTTCATTTTATAGTGTTATCAGCAAGTCTGAAAACGAAATAGATATATAGGTATTCACATAATCATTGTATGTGGTTATTCTAGAATGTCGAATACCTTTGTTTGTATTTTGTAGGAACTCTTAAAGATCACGAAAATAGTTTTACCTTGATAAATATTATGAGGAAGAACGAAAAAAAAGCGTTACCGGATTAGTTTAACTATCACCATCACTGTTAAATCGATACAATGTTTCAGTGTCCTGACTCAAAAGGCACATGTTTTCTTTGAATTTAAGACAACATGTTGCTTTTGAGTTGTAAGTATTATATTCACACGATTTAAAGTCAGATGATACCATATTTTTGTTTATTAACTGTCGAGCAGTTTTTGGTGTATATTACTCATGTAATAAAACAGGGTCAAAATAAATAAAAATTAACATTTGTCTGTTCTCCGATATATTTCTAGGCATATGATTCGTTAAAAGCGATCGCGCGGAGACCACTATTTAATATTTTCGTTTTTGTAAAAGCAGAAACAATCTGATTTAAATTTATTAGAACAAACAAATAACCATACACTTCTTTTGTCCATATTTGTGGATTTAAAAGTTATTTTCTAATAACTTTTCGCACAGCGTTACCATAACAAATAATATACTTTACAAAATGCAAAACTATCAAAATTATTTACAATCTTTTTATATATTGTTAGTGGACAATCTAATATTCTTCTGTGAAAGGAAAAGAAATAGTTCCGTACAGCATGAGTTTTTTTTTCTAATGAACTATTTTCCTACTTCATTTAAAACCCATAATAACTATTCGTTTACTGGATAGGATTTGGTTAATGTTAAACGAGAATGTATGGTATGATTATCAATGAGACAACTCCCCACCAAAGTCAAAATAACGTTGTACTTAACAACTTTGGGTATTAATACGTCATTCACCAATAAATCAAATAACATAAAACATAGAAAGCTACACAATAGAAGATGTCGTAGCAGTGCCAATGAGACAATCCTATCATCCAAGTCATAATTTGTAAAAGTAAACCATTATAGGTCAAAGTACGGTCTTCTACGGTGAAACTTGGCTCACATCGAACATTAAGCTATAAAGGGCTACAAAAATGACATGTGTTAAACCATGCAAAATGGAAAACCAACAATGTAATCTATATAAAAAAAAACAAAAAACATTTATGAACCATATCAATAAACGAGTACTACTGAAAATCAGATTCCTGACTTAGGACAGGGGCAAACAAATGAAGCGGGTTTAAACGTTTCAATAGGTACCAACCGTCGCCCTGATTTGAAATAATAGTGTAAAATCACAACCTAAAAAAGTCACACTATAAAATATCATTCGAAATTGCTTAACTCAATCAAACGACATATTGACAAAGGTGAACATACACTTAATGAATAAATTTGATCCATGACACAATGTAAATACAAAATCAATAAAATGAATGATTATATGTTAAACATTAAAGGCTAGAAAAATATCAACTGTAAAACATTTCATACATAAACACCAATTGCCTGATTTATGTACAAAATGATAGGGGTGAGAGAAAAAACATGTATAGCTATGAATTTTAAAAAATATTGTATTGTTAAACGACGAGCGTTTAAATATCAGCGAATTGAAATTGATGACATAAAAGAGCATACAGAAACAGATCATTAAATTTTGATGATAAAGTTTACCGCCAACTTTTTAATTTATAGCACACATATTGGTGAGTCAACCCGATTTCCTCCAGTAAACACGACATGAAAACAAGGTTTTAGTTTTTGACAATAATATCATAAGGTTAAAAGGCTACCACTAAGATATTATATATACTGTCACCTGTACATTATAACTAATAATTTAAACTTTTTTTTGCAAATAAAAATAATATAAATTTTATCATATTTAAGAATCAGAATCCGAATCATAGGAAAGATTTAATTAAAGAAAGATTTCTGGTTAAACTAAACACTTTGTGCGCTGTTTTATTCATACGCAGGTGAAAAATAACGACACTCGTAATATTTCATTTGATGTTTATGAAACATTGATATAACATTCAAAGATAAGAAATCAAAATGTCCTCTTGTCTAACATTTGCTTATTGAGCATTTTCAGTAACATCCAATTTGTGTTCTTAAGGCGCGGTCTTAGTAGCGTAAATAAATCAATGTTGTGGTATTTAATAGTCTGCAGGTGCCTGTCTCACCGACAAATAACCCGTTTCTACTTTAACTATTCATTGACCTTCCAATCGTTCGGTTAGATAATTGTCAACCGGTTAAATGTATAAGATAAACAAGATGTAGTTATAATATTAGGGACATGATTTATTTTCTTTGAGGTTTGCTCATAAAAATTATTTTGTTTTGTATTTTGGAAAGGCACCTATATAAACAACCCCTTTGAGATGCCACAAAATGATCAATTTGAGGTCAAACACTGTGTGATTATTAAAAAAAATATGCTTCGCTTCCTACTGTACTTTTGAAGAACCTATGTAGATACGTTATGAATAAATTGTCTGTTTTTGTTTGTTTTTTGTCTTGAATATACAAAAACATATTTTCCAATGTACATTTTTTTAATCACCTGTTAATAGTTATCAAAGGTACAAGGATTGTAATTTAGTACACCAGACGCGCGTTTCGTTTACATAAGACTCATCAGTGACGCTCATATCAAAATATTATAAAGCCAAACAAGTACAAAGTTGAAGAGCATTGAGGATCCAAATTTCAAAAAAGTTGTGCCAAATACGGCTAAGGTTATCTATGCCTGGGAAAAGAAAATTCTTAGTTTTCCAAAAAATTTAAGTTTTGTAAACAGAAAATTTATAAAAATGACCACATTATTGATATTCATGTCAACACCGAAGTGTTGACTACTGGGCTGGTGATACCCTCCGGGACGAAACGTCCACCAGCAGTGGCATCGACCCAGTGGTGTAAATAGTTATCAAAGGTACCAGGATTATCATTTAGTACGCCAGACGCGCGTTTCGTCTACATAAGAGTCATCAGTGACGCTCGTATCAAAATATTATAAAGCCAAAGAAGTACAAAGTTGAAGAGCATTGAGGATCCAAAATTCCAAAAAGTTGTTAAGGTTCATCAATACATTTTGACAAAAATGGCTGTTTTCACACCATGAAGCTCTCTTTGAGTACAGACAAAACTGTATGTGTAATTTCAAAATTTTAAAATCCTGGCAGTATATAAAAGTTGAATGTATTTTGTTGATTTAGCTAAACATTTTTTTTCAATGCTGCATGTGGTGATACAATAAACATATTCTGGTAAAATCATTGAGAGGGTCCAGTTCAGGTATTGATTGTATTGTGACATATCTATTTAAATAGACAAAAGAGGGGCAATAGAAATGAACACAACAGAGGTGATATAAAAAGTGTAAATGAGTTGATTGTATAAAAAAAAATCAGGTATTTGTTTGATTCACTATTTTCTGTTGCAAGGAAGGAACATGTACATCAAAATCCATAAAGGTTTTTAACTTTTTAACACATAAAATGAATGTAACATTTATTTTTCTAGGTGCTGCCAGACTGTAAAACGTTTCAAATTACTCAGTGTTATCTGTACTCAAAGAGAAAATGTGATGGTGTAAACACAGCCATTTTTACCAAAGTGTATTGATGAACCTTAATTTAACAGAAAAATAGCATTAACATTTACTCAATCACAATAAACTTTAAAATATACTTACTCAGGCCTGTAACTATAAACTAATGTTGAAAATAGTGCCCCTAACCTAGTTATTTGTTTGAAAAATAATGCAGCATTCTTAAATAGTGTTGATATTCGTCAACAGCGATACTACGAAATTTAAGCATTGTTTTTCTGTATATTATTACGGAAATCATGCATAATTTATAAGGTAATAATAATCATCTAAAGAATACATATAGGAGCGAACCCCTGGTTTTGGACAGAAACCTGTTTAAAAGCCTTTAGTTCTTTCTACGGAATGGGACCATGTGTACAATGTAAGGATTTGATATGGTATATTGAATGTTCAAAAATGAGAAAATCGAGAATTACGGTTTTTGTAAAAGAAAGATGCAAAGGCGACATGCTTTAAGTTTCGGCTTTTTTTTGTAAATCAACAAACATGTTTCGATTGTTTAGTTAATAAATTTAACATTGTTAGGTAAATTAAAACTTCATACATATTCTATATAGGCGTAGAAAGTTAGCTTTGCAACAGGTCACATTCTGATCCCTTAAAAAAATTTGCTGCTGTTTTGTTTAAGGTGCAATGAGCCTGGTACTCGCTTTACACAAGGCATCGGATTAAACATCCCCATTCTTACCAAATATGATTGCATATTCATACATCCCGCACAGCAAAAAAGACGCCACACTTCTGCAAGAGTTTAGTTGCCGATCAGACGAAGAACAAGGGTGATTTCCTACCTTTGTTGTCTTTTGATAATCGATGTGTCTGTTCTTTGACGTTGGGAGTTTTCAAGCACCAATTTTCGGTTGGTTCATTTTTTAGACCAAAACTAGTGTTCCAAGTTAAATTATTGTGTGATCAATTCGGATTATTTTATGTAAATAATAACGAAAATAAATTAAAAAAAAACATATTTTGTTGTATAAAAAGTTGCGTTTACTTACAACACGAAAAGATCGGAAGTAACAAACAATTTGTTCCAACAAGTACTTAGTATTTCATTTTTAATAGACGACCTAAATAATTTACAAGGATGTACACGAAAGGGAGATAAATGTGGAAAACTTTTAAAATTGTGAATTGGAGAATGATGAAGGTACAATGTACTAATCCTGTTTGACGTGTTTGATAAATGATTACATTGACAGGTAACAAACGACTGTAAAGAGACGATTTATATCGTAAAGGGATCGTCTCAAACGATGTATTGATTGTTTTTGTTTTTATCGTTGACATAATGTATAAAGTAAAATCAAATGAAGCACGATAAAAGATATATGATGTTCACTCAATTAAATTGTGACCTCTTTCGACCAAACCAGGGCTAAATATAACAATAAGAATCTGTGCCCTTGTGGCAATTTCAAAAAAGTTATTATTGTATCATGGAAAATCAATAATTCTACTTCTTTCAGATGGTCCCTATTTTTAATGCCCAAACTATAGACTCTCGACTCTCAATGTCAAACATAGTTATATATCTACCATTTCTACCATGCTAGGTAATTCACATGCCCTAGATGGTTCAACATTAGAATTTTATAAGCCGTTCTTTAAACAAATTTAAAATAATTTTCAGTTGCAGAAACCAAGGCCCAAATCTCAGAGTTCGATGATTGTCAAGCCTTATGCAATTTTCTGGTGATACTGATGAATTGCTTCATCATGTGCAAGATTTCGTTGATAAACATCTTGTCGCAACTGCCATACAGGAAATTCCCGTCTTACAAGATAAAAAATCAATGTCCTGTTGTCATTCAATTAAACAATGAAGCATCAGAGTTCGTACAGTCCGTATCATTGAACTTGCCATACAAAAATCTGCTATCGTGTTTGTAAATTGTATGGTTCGGAAGTGCTTTAACTGTGAATTCATAAGTGTTCGTCGGATACCAATAATCGTAATGTTCGTGGGTACAACGAACAACGATTAACAACTTTCATATAGGCAATGTTTTCCGAGATTGGCAAAATCACGAAATCACGAAATCAAATACTAACAAAATGAAAGTTTTCCACAATCCATAAAAATCGATACCCCGAAAATAAATGAATCTAAAGTATATTTTGAGACCTTGGAACAGTATCGAACACACCAAAACGTAGTGTCTCAGAAGAGATCCTTGTTGACAGAGACTTGACGACCGATATGGTGCTCCAGAAATATTGGGGGCATCTCTCGTTAACAAAATTGTCAACTTCCCAAATTAGCAAACAAGGACAACTCACGGCTTTACGATTTGTCGGATATTATCTCAGAAATAGAATATAATAAAGAAAATTCTAACATAGTTTATTTTGACTTTCTTTCAAGATAAACCCAAATGTTAAAAAATTACAATACTGACTGTAGGATAAGTGGAAAACAAGGGCTGCAAGATATAAGTCTGAATACAAACCTCAGCCTTTCACAAAATCAGTTGTTTTCATCAAGAAAATTAGCAAAATCAAAAACAATTCTAGGTTCATATTTGGGTCACACAATCACACCAAGTACAAAAGGTGCTGCGCAAATGTTCACTTCTCCGACGTATTCTAAAGTGTACGTCCATTAGTCGGCAGTCAACAACAAAGTCTTCTTTTTTGGACAATACAAACTATCCCCTCAACGAATGCCGAGCGTTCCGAGCCAAATCAATCGAAGAAAGCAAAGAACTGTGAAGACAAAACAATGCTTTCTTTGCAGGTGAAGTGAGTTAATTACTAATATAAGTAGTGATTGTAACGTGAGTATTAGTTGTAGCGAGTGATGAATTCACCGAAAACCACAGAATTACAAATAAAAAGGGTTGTAGCGAGTGTTGAATTCACCGACAAACCACCTAATTAAAAATAATAAGGATACACAGTACAAAGCTATTCAAATGAACGCTTTTATCGACAACCGGAGCTACCTCGCCCGAATTTTCAGTCTTTTTGCCGTTAAAGATAAAAACAGAGAAATTATTTGGATAAATTGGTAATGAAACATTTGGCATGCCTGTACTTATTGAAAGTGACCATATTTAAATAATAGTGATAACATTCCTATATTACATTTGCTACATTCTCATTAAAATGAACTCAGAGGATGATTTTCACTAATATAGGAACATTTTAATTCTACTTTTAATTTGAAGAGACCTTATAGCGGCGAACCATGGCATTGACAAGCGATAACATTCCTATATCAAATTTGCTACATTCTCATTAAAATGAACTCAGAGGATGATTTTCACTAATATAGGAACATTTTAATTCTACTTTTAATTTGAAGAGACCTTATAGCGGCGAACCATGGCATTGGCAAGCAAATAGGACTACTCAAAATCTATGGATATCATTCTGGAATCAGAAAGACCTGAAGTTCACGGAAAAGAAACGAGTTGCATTCACAATCAAAATCCTTCTCTGACTTAAGGAACTAATTGTCAATCTCAGTCTGCCGTTGAACAAGTAATTCTCCAAGTAGGAAGCAGTATCGTCAATTCTGACTCAAATATAAGTGAGAAGGAACCATTGATCTTTTCTCATAACATAGTAACGCCTTTTGTCAGACAATTTTATAGCAACATCAAATATCGAGGTCGTCATATTACAGACCGCGCACCTAGATTAGCAGGATTGAACATTAAGTCGATACGATTGATTTCACATAACCCTCACAAATACATGTATGTGAACTTCCGCAAACTCAAAACGGAAAATATACGAACCCTCATATAACTTACAGGAGGACTATCATCCCTGTAAATAAAATATTTCCTACTGTCGTAACCGCAAAAATGTACACTTCATTAGATCACAGTGATCTCATCGTAGACATCCTTCGTTTCATGTGTGATGAATTTATCTAAGATACTCTGAAGGGAAAAGTCGTGAACCGACTTTTTTTACAAGATTTATGCTTGGACTTATTTATTTATCTCATAGGATATTTTTTGACGCAATCTCGAAATCAGATAGACATCAGTCGGGCAGAGTTCTGTCACCACGTTTCTCAATTCATATAGTTCGTTTGTTTATATTCTTAATCTGTTTATTTGACCAAGGAGAATCATCTTAAAATCGTAAAGAACTTCGAAACATTAAATTATCGTTAAAAATTAAAAACAACACGTTTAATAATTCCTCGCGTCCGAAGCGCTTTTCTGGATTTACCTTCATCAGGAACGCTCAAAGCCAAACATATGAAATCCGAAGATGTATAAGCACCGAAACCATTTAAGAGCTATATGTCAAAAATACTTAAAATAAATAGCCAAATTCATCTAAAGCCAACTTTAATTTGCCTGAGGGAGTTGAAACCTTAGTTTCTTGAAAATTTATAAATTTATAAACGAACAATTTTAGGAAAGTTTGTTAAATCATGCAGCCAAATTCATCTAAAGCCAACCTATATCATTTGTTTCACGTACCTCGAAATAAATTGCAAGCTCATCACAGAATAGGGATATATTTAAGGACAAATGTCACCATTACACAATGTGTGTTTTATCACATAGTGAGTTTCATTAATAACTTTACATTTGATACCTTCAAACTATTCATTACATATTTTAATTTTTTATAATCCTGGTACTTTTGATAACTATTTACCAATGATATACCGGAATTATTACATTTATGACAATTAAAATTGCTAATTTATTTCGCCTTTAATTGTATTTGACATTTCGTTCATGAAAACATTATTGAGGTCATTGTTAATTTGTCTTTTATTTTGAATTTTACTTTTTCCCCATTTGTTTGATTGCTTCTTAATTCGTGTATCATCACCTCATAATCTTTTAGCTTGGTCCAAATCGACAATTATAGATTATGGTCACGCCACTACAAAAACATTTTAACGGTGAAAAATGAATAAATTATAGATAATAGAATATACTTGTATATTACTATTTTCAATTTCCATTATTATTTTTACAAACCAAAGAAATACATTTTACTAATGGAAAGAATTAACAATGGTCTGTTATGGTGTGTTACCTTCATCTTTACTTTGAAAGATGTTTGGGCAAGAGTTTCTACACTATAATTCGTGAGGGTTTCGCACATTATATTGATCATTATGATAAAGTTAGCAGTGTACGGTGTAATAGGAAACGGATAAGTTTCTTTTATTTTAAAATATTTAATGTAAAGACTCATTGAAAATCGTAACTTTGTCCTTCATGATGCTGACTTTCATATCTAGAGAAAGGATGTAAAAGACATTATCATGAGTTTATATTGGCTTACGACTTTTGTAACAGTATATCTTAAGGAAACTAGTACAGCACATGGGAGAAGATAACACACGTATCGTAAACATAAACATGTCTTTCGAAAATCCTGACATATAAAAATACTCTGTTTTGCCGTTAAAACCATTCCTCGTGTCTAGCTTTAATTCCAGTTAGAATACATTTGCACGTCGAAACACTTTTGTTTATGTGTTTTCTCCTTTTATTGACTAGTAGTCTTGAATGATTTATTGTAGTTCAAAGTCCCTTGGGATTATAGGATATCACTTTAAAAGGTTTAACGAATCTTAATAAACGAGTCACTGCTGCGAATCCATTTTATGCAGGTACAACGTTAACTTTATTATGAAATCATACTTTAGATGAAGCAGCTGTAAATATTTTGATCACATATGGAAAGGACAACCAAAGCATACATGCTACAGCTTTTAATATGCTATAAATAGTATCATCAAAATCCTGTTCAAGTAAAACAAAATATACATAAAGTATGAAACCAAGTTTTGTGTCAATTTTAAATACAAAATAAATTAAATACAGTCGACCGTAGTGTACAAATGTCTAAATTGTAAACAACAATGTACGTAGAGCTAGAAATTAGTAGCCAGTCTCTGTGTCAACAATGCTAAATATCATGGTGTTCCAAAGGGGGGATGTTCTTGAAAAGAATTCCACTTTTTGACCTTATGAACTCGACAGGTTTTTCTCCTACATAATCTCTTCCATTTTCTATCACAACCTTAAGTAGAAATGAATATAATGGTTAATTTATATTTCGAAGAATGAGAATACGCTATTATGTACACAATTTGGTACAAAATATGGTAATGCTCTGGGGTTATTTGTCTTGTGTTTCGTTGTTTGGTTTTGTATATCACACACAATTGTAGGGTGTTTTATCTATTATCTTAGAAGCAACATCTATACAACACTGTGTTTAACTATAAACTGCATTTTTTATATATGTAGTAGCTTACTATGTTCATAATATTGTCGTTTTTGCGGAAGATGGTTAACAATATTAATACTAATAAATGCATTCTTGTCTCAAATAGTGATTTTGAATTAGCAGTCACGAAGAGTACGAACAACAAATTATACACTGCATAAATTCAGTACTTATACAACAATTCGCTTGCACTAAATTAAAACCGGTTGAGTAATTTTACAAATTGTCTAAAAGTTATTTTTGACGTGTACATATACCAATAACAAACTGAATTGTTTGATAAGTTGGTAAATTTTGGTATAAAAGTAGTATTATTGTCATGCATATTTTAGGTTGCACATTGTAAAAAAAAGTTGTTTTCAGACCAAGCCTCTTTTGGAGTAAAATTTGAAATTCATACTTAATTTGTATTGTTTACCTAATGGTTTAAAGATATACTTTAATGTTTCATTGTAAAGACACAACTTGAGAATATAACCGCTTTAAGGGGGTAGACCTTGGTTCAGGGAGATAACTCTTTAAATCAGTTAAGCGTTTGTAAAAGTCAAGTTCATCAATGTATTTTAAGCATTTACCTGAAACAGATTAAAAATAATCTATGTAACCTAGAAGCTTAGAATATATTTTTGAAAATGGTTGACACAAACATACTGATGATTTTAAGAGTTATTTCCCTTAACCTAGGTCTACCTCTTTAAATACACATGGATAGCGGTCAAATTAAATTCTGATAAAGACCCAAGAAAATGAGAGATGAAATATACAACTGAAGTCTACATTTCAGCACTTAGAAGTTCAAGACATATACATGTTAAAAATATGCCACACAATTCTATGTTTAGACTTTTGAAAAAAAGGTGTTGCATATAGCTTTCCATTCAAAATACATTTTAGTTCTATTTTCGTAAGAAAAAGTGGCACAGTTTTAGCTGTCAAGGCAACTCATATTTCAAGAAACGCATTTTTGAGTAAACAAGTTTATTGGAGGACAATCTTATCTAAATATTTTCACTTTAACCAAGTAATGCATGTTGACGTAACAAATTATACAAATTTTGTATAATTTTTATAACAGATTTTTACCTCAGTGTTGTCATTTTCCTGGGTGTTCATGCTTCCATTACCAAACATTTTCCTAATTAAAGATGTAATTCCAATAATAGCAGATGTTCCTAATAGTAAGCCAATTATAACCATTGTTATTTGAATATCTGAAAAAAAAATGTTGTTCAAATCGAATATAATAACATGTATTAAGCAGAGACAATTTTGCTGCCAAAATGATACAAATAGGGTTAGATTTGTTAAAGAAATGTATTCCTTATCGTTTGACAATGGTTATTTTAACAATTTAAGCAAGATCAATTAACTTACTATCAAATAACGTTAATCCGCTAGGAAAATAAAACATAAACGAAATACACAAAACTGAGATAATCTCATGAACTCATGAATTGTCTCAAATTTTGTTTTTAGAATATTTGTAAAAACTCTGTACTGTAAAAGTAGTCGAAAGTCATACCGTAAAACTAAGGAATTACTGCATGCATAGTTAATAAATCCTAAAGAAAGGTCGAAGTTGCAGTCTCTTCTAACAATTAAACTGTGTTGTAATTTCAAATTGAGCAAATAAATATGCTATCAAAACTCAATTTAGAACCACCCTTTTGGAAATATAGCAGATGATACTACACAGAGTAGAGGCTCACCACAAAGTACAGACTGGTTCATACAAAAATTTACCATATAAATATGCTTTCAAAACTCAATTTAAAACCACCCTTTTGGAAATTTAGCAGATGATACTACATAGAACAGAGGCTCCACATAAAGTACAGACTAGTTCATACAATACAAGTAATTGTTTACATTATTCTATTATTCATTACTGCTTCTATATTTTATTGTATATCCTCGTAGAATAGCAAATTCGCAAATAAGGAACAAAATACTACATGAACATTTTATGGAGGTATACATATATGCATATAGAAATTACCTGTAATTGTAGCTGTTGGCATTATTTCGTAAATGTTGTTATTGACCGCTGTTCCTTAAAGACAAAACAATGTTAATATAAAGTGGAACATAACACTACGTAGGGATAACTCTGCAAAATCAGCTGAACATTCTTATCACGTTCTTGTGGTAGGGAAATGTTAAAATGTTTATATCTGCTACATATCCTATGAACTGTTCAGATAAAGTGTACATGTGTGGTTTAATTTTTTTTTTAATTTCATATTTCTCTCAAAGGGTTTAAATAAATATTTTGTCAATTTTTGCTGAAAGTTAAACGATCTGAATTCATTTAGGTCGATGTGTTTTGTTACACCATACGGAACAGTTCAGAAAGTGACATTGTTCTTCCGATATATATTTCGTTTTTGTCATACGCAAATTGGACGTACTGACAGTTCAACTGCAGCGGAACAGAATGGTGGACAAACATATAATTGCAGATATTTTCTTTAAGTCTACTGAACCCTTGCACAGGTATAAAAGTATTATTCTGGAATTAGAATAGGAAATAAATGATGCAATGACATGTATATAGATATAAGAAGATGTGGTGTGAGTGCTAAATCTTCATCCAAATAACAATTTAAAAAAAGTAAACCATTATAGGTCAATGTACGACCTTCAACACGGAGCCTTGGCTCACAACTAACAACAAGCTATGAAGGGCCCCAAAATTACTAGTGTAAAACCATTCAAACGAGAAAAAGAACGGTCTAATCTATATAAAATTAAAAAAAAAGAGAAGCGAGAAACACGTATAAATTACATAAACAAACGACAACTACTGTACATCAGATTCCTGACTTAGAACAGGTGCAAACATTTGCAGCGGGATTAAACGTTTTGTCATTTTGTATGTTTGTACGCTAGATGTAGAAACGTAAGATACAGAGGGAAGCAGTCATAACCTGAACAAAGTTTACTTGGAGCAGACTTTTTGACTGCTTTTAAGTAAACTTGAGAAACTTTAAGCAGTCAAGCCAGTTAACTTCGTCGTTGGTAGACCAGACATATGTCTGTTTTTTAAAGACTACTACAGACCTATTAACAAGTCTGCTCCAGACCATTGAGGACACGTCGAATATGAACCTGTCCTGAGGACAAGTTTGCCCTAGATGAAACCTGAGGACAGGTCTGACCAAATCAGCCCAGACATGTGGACAATTATGTTACTGACCAGACATGAGGACAGGTCTGCTTAAGACAGAATATTTTAGACTTTTCATATTATACAAGACCTTTTATTCTAACAATAATCGCATTGTTCTTTTCTTCCAGTATAGTATACTCGTAAGACTATGTAACTATGTATACCCCAAGTTTACAAAGGACTTCGTACTGCTTAGTCTTTAGCTGCTATTTATGTTTTGTCTCGTGTACTAATATTTGTCTATTTGTCTTTTTTCATTTTTAACCATTGTGTAATAAGTTTTTTTTATCAATGAGTTTCATATCCCTCTGGTATTTCTCGCCTCTCATTTATAAACATTAGAAATTACTTTTTCATTTCAACATTGCATAACACAATGCAGCTATACAATTACACACTTCTGATCGACAAATATACATGTACATATATTTGATGAGAAACTTAACAAGGAAATGACATGTGTTTGTTATAGACATATAGTCATAAATGTTATAGACACCCAAAACGTTAGTTTTTGTTATCAATTGGAGTATTTTAGCCACTCCTGTGCTTTGAGAACATCATATCTTTGCGCGTTTCTTGTTAAAAAAAAGAAAGCGTCTCGGAGACAATCAAATAAGACACTAAATACTTCGATGGAATTGTTTGGAGTTATACACTTATGTAGATTACCTGTCATTGTAACACTTGTCATTGCTGTAGATAATTTGTCATTGTCAGCTCTGCCTAAAAGACATCCAATATTTATATACGGAACTGAGCATTCTCAACGTGACAAGTTTAATACAAATACTTCCTTTTAATCAATCGCAAATTGGATGAACTATTACTTTAATTAAAACGGTTCATTATGTAAATGTAGGTAAACATCTGATTGGTGATATTTTGTATATGTTTCAACGCTGCCCTTGTACATTTGTAGACAAGTGACATGCGTGTACAAGATGAGGAATTGAATGATTGAATGCATTTGTTTGTAGTTATAGTTGTTAATTACCCTAATGGGTGATTCTGTTCTATTATTTTGGGTATATTTAGCGAATCGTGTGTTTATAAAAACATCGTACGTTTCCGCGTTTCTTATAAGTGAAAAGAGTGTCTCGGATAAAATAAATAAATATAATATTTTGTCTTATTAATTCATTAGTCGTAGCCAATAATACGGACTACAACAGTTACTGTTGATGTTGAAAAAAATATGACCGATCTGATTTTTCATTTATACTTATATATATATATATATATATGTAACCTGCGCCATGTTATAAACAAATATATGTGTACAACCGTCTGTATGATGTTAAGGTTTAACTGTTTTATAGTATAAATTACAACATTTTTATAGGTTTATAATCAAAATAGACTTTTATTTACATCGTATTCATACTGATGAAGGATCTCTGTTATCAGAAATATATAACATTTGTTCATTTTTTTGTTTTTTTTTTGGTGAGGTTGTACTCTTTTGACTTGTTATATATTACTATATATGCATTACATATGTCTTCCAAACACTGTTGGTAATTGTCAATCGATGGAATGTTTCTGTCAGCATTATACTCAGCCAAAATGGACACATTTTCCCACACAATGTTCCAACCCAACAAGTAGCAACTAGTATTGCAATCTAGATAATTGTTCCGAATATCTCTGCAAAACAATGGGATGTATCATACCCTTTAATTCTGTATAACAAATATATAAATATCTGACTATGGGAAAACTTGAGTAATCAAAATAATTGGCAATTTGTCTTGCTTTAATAGCCGAATGCTGAGAATTGTTACTAGTATTTTAATTTAAATTAAAATTGATGAGTAATAAAAAATACCAGTTCTTAACATATAAAAGTGAAAAAGGTCAAAAATAAATTAGGCTTTTTTCTATTGATCGAGGGACTTCGGTAGCCGGAATTTCTAAGTTGTTCGTATACTGTCATACTCTCCTGTTAAACTGAGGATATGGGTATACATCTTCACGTAGCAGGTGTGATAGTTTCGAAACATAATTGACTAAGAAAATCAGTTTTACTGACGAGACGAAGATTGATGATTCACTCTGGGCAATACGGCGTTCTTCAATTATACAATATGAATACCAGGAAACAGCAATAAATAACACAAGTTGCGTTCAACAGGTACAACTCAATCATTAAAATGATCAAATACAAGTTAAGTATTTTGACTTACAAAACTTCAAGACTTCCAGTAGAAGGCAAAGCGTCAATTTCAATTGTTGTTATTTGGTTCTTGCTGAGTGACCTTTAATATGAGCATATGAAAAAAAGTTAAATCATAAAAATTCAGAACTCCGAGGAAAATTCAAAACGGAAAATCCCTTATCAAATGTCAAAATCTAATAATAAAACACATTAAACGAATGGACAACAACTGTCATATTCCTGACTTGGTACAGGCTTTTCCAAATGTAGAAAATGGTGGATTGGACCTGAGTTGATAGTGCTTAACCTCTCTGAAATTACTGAATCTTACAAATATATTGATTTAGGTATGATGCTGAGTTTGTAATCAGTGGCTTAAAATCGATAGGATTTTCTAAATTAACGTGGAATGTTGAATAATGTCTTGCTTTCTACATGTTTTATATTATAACAAATTCAAACTGAACTTTAATTGTACAAACTTTTCCACTTCAACATAAAAACTAGCTTTAACTTGTGTCATTATGTGCATAATCTTGATTTGACAGTCTCAAGATATTAACTGTATCAATGTATTGCACATGCGTTTATCGGCCATTGATATCAAAATTGTGTCTCTTCTGTGAGTCGCAATCACAAATCACAAATATTTGAAAGTCTTAAACCTGACGTAAACGTTGAAAATCGTATAAAATAAGAATAAATAAAGTATTAACCAAAACCTTAACAAAACAGAAAAACATAGCTATTTATAAGATAAATATATATATTCCTTAATTTATAATGAGCAGTGTATACGGGTATATTTAGATAGAACAATACAAAAAAAATATGTGTATATATTTGTCTGTACCGAAGTTGTTGCTTCTCGGTTGATGATTGGTTGAAAGAAAAATATTTCAGTAGCAGAGGATGTCGTTGTAATGCACCAGGGGTTAATCGCAGATAATTACATTTTCCCGAGTTTCAAAGAATAGCGGGAAAAATTTGTATTAACGATACGTATGAACTTTCTAATTTAGTCATTGTTGTCTCAATTTTATTTTTTAACATATTTCAGATATGTAATTTTATTTAATTTTTTAAATTCTTGTTTTTGCTCATGATTAGTTGTGTTTTTTTTTGTTTTAATAATTGTATAAATCTTTTTATTTCCGTTTTTATACTGTCCAAGTATACCTCTTCGGTTGATCTCCCGATCATTGGGTTAGAACACAGGTTTCCAACTTGTTTCCACTTCATATTTAGAATTAACTTTGTCATTATTTGGTATTTAACTTAAGATACAGCATATCAGCATTCAGACATCATTATATGTAATGATGTATTTGTGTGTTTATACTGATGAATTGTATTCGTCTAATTATTAAAATTCGGTATCCTCCAAACTGTCTGGATTTTCGGATATATATTGTTTTGTCTTGTGTATTTATGTATTTATGTTAAGAAGATAAGGTAATACCTATAATATGATACGTGTCAATAATTATATATTACGTTAATTTGTCAGTCTGAGTCTTTTGGAATAACGTTGCAAGATCAGAATGAACTTATCTGTATCTTGAGACAAACAAAACAATCTTTATATAAAAGTGGGACGAAAGATAACAAAGGGACAGTCAAACTCATAAATCTAAAACAAACTGACAACGCCATGGCTAAAAATGAAAAAGACAAACAAAAAACACCACACATGACACAACATGGAAAACTGAAGAATAAACAACACGAACCCCACGAAAAAAACTAGGGGTGATCTCAGGTGCTCCGTCGTGTTGCTTGTGTGATAACAAATCCGGTAAATAGTCTAATTCGGTAGGTCACATTCACAATAGGGAAGGGGATTGTAGTAACGACGTAAGGAACATATCCGATATCATTAGTGAAACGGTTATTCCATAACGGTCAACCAACTCGTGATGGCGTCCGTAAAATTTACGAAGGGATGATTTCAACTTCACCATTTGGAACTCTTGGTTTAATAGCTTCCTTGTGAGCAGCAACCCTATCAAGAAAATCATGATAGGAAATGCAAGCAAGGGAATATCGTATCAATTGGGAGATATATACCCCGTATGCAGGTGCTGCTGGAATGTTGCTACTTAGAAATGGAAAGTTCACAATTGGAAAGCTGAAATCATCTCTTTTGTCGTAGAGTTTTGTTTTCAACCGACCCTCACTGCCAATTTGAAGATGTAAGTCAAGATATGAGGCCGACTTAACTGTATCTGTGGTATCCTTTATCTCTAGCTCGATGGGATAGATTTGTTCCACATAGTCACCAAATGTTGATTTATTTAGTGAAAGATCATCATCTATATATCGGAAAGTAGAGTAGGCTATTGCTAACTTCTTATCTTTCTTCCTAAGAAGTTCCTGCATTAAGTCAGCCTCATAATAATAAATAAACAAGTCGGCAAGTAGAAGGGCACAGTTTGTTCCCTTTGGAATGCCGACAGTCTGTTAAAAAACTCGTCCTCCGAACGTAACAAATATGTTGTCAATCAAGAAATCAAGCATCTTGATAATATCAGTTTCAGAGAATTTTTTGTTTGAATCAGGGTGGTCCTGTACAAAGTAGGATTTATCCCTCCCTAAGACTAGATACTTGTATCTACGTTGGCCATTCTTTTTTATGAAGCAAAGCAATACCAACTCTTTTAATTTGTCTCTTATTTTGGAATTTGGTATACTTGTGTAAAGAGTAGAAAAGTCAAATGTTTTAATACTGTTACAAGATGAAAGAGAGTTAGATTGTATGTACTCTAAAAGATCTTTCGAATTTTTAAGAATCCACATCTGATTCACGCCCCCTCTAGAAAAGGCAGTTTCACAATAAATTTGAAGCCCGTCTTTGATTGCTGATAAAATAGATGTTAAGATGGTACCTAAAACTACAGGGAGATAACTCTGTAAAGTCAGCTTAACGTTTTAATTACGTTGTTTTGTATAGGGAATATTAAGTTTCTTAAGGATCAAAATTGATGTTTGTCAAACTGCTATATAACCAGTGTATTTTTTCTGACAAAACGGTTGGTTCAAAATTTTTGAAATTTTTATATTTTTTCATAGGGTCAAAGTAAATACTTTGTCAAAATTTAATTAAAATTAAACGAGCCAAATTATTTTAGTGAAAGTGTTAGGTACCACCTTAATAATTTAGAAAGAGGTTTCGTGGAGCACTTGGAAGACCAAGCAATATGCCGTTGTTTGTAAGGACACTTATGTAGTTTAGGTATCCAATACAGTGATGGAAGATCCAGTTCTTCATATTTGGTTTAAATTCCAAAAAAAAAAGGAACACAGAACAGACCTATGATTATCCAGGATTTCCTCTTTGGTAAGTGTCGTGAGGGTATATGTTGAGTTTCATAGTGAATTATCAATACCTAATTCGTTTATCAAGCAGTTAATGTAATGAGTTTTACACACATAAACGATGTTGTTTGAGGCTTTATCTGCGGGGATAACAACATATTTGTCATGGAGGTAGGATAGGTGTTTTGCAACATTTGGGTCTTTACAGATTGACTTAGCATGGGCATTGCTAGACCCATGCAGTTTCCTAATTCTGATTTGTATCAACGACCTCACTGCCTTAATCCATTCGGAAAGAGTGTCTACGTCTTCCTTCTCGCACTTAGCCCATTGCCTGGCATAATCCTCAACGGAATCCATCAAAATTTTAAAGTTGTATTTCCAATTGATGGATTTAGGCTCACGATATTTCGGTTCTTTCTATAACACATTTCGTAGAGAAGTGTTATTAACAATGTTGAGGTCACCGGTAATAACGTGGCCAGCAGGATTATATGTGAATTGGGAACTACCACAAGTGCAATTAGGAGGTTTAGACTTGAAGTCGTCAATATCGAGATCCTGCAAAACGTGTTTGTAATTGAAAAGTTTAGTTGCAATAGGTTTGGTATAGGTATAAGAAATGATTGGTACAGACTGGTCTTTGAAATAAGAAGGTATTTTCGGTTGAACTAATTTATAATGAAGGATATTGCTTAAGTTGACGCCATCGATACCTTTGTTTGCAAAGGAAAGATGAAGGAAAGATCTTTTCTCTTTTTCATCTTTGCCAATGAGGACTGGCTCAAAAAAGTCTGTGACTTGCAATATCCGAAGTTATAGCTGTAATTTTGTATTGGTTTGAATGAGGGTTTGTAACAGTGGTTTCCAAACATAAATTGAACAGAGAATGAAGTTTTGAAAGGGGTAATGAATAAAGTTTCGTGCGAATGTGGTGAATACCTAACGGCTTTTGTATAAATGGCAGAAAGTCATTAATAGATACATCATGCAGAGAAGGTGATGTATAATGACGATGACCATGACTGCATCTACGTCAAGGAGTCGAGTTAAAAATATTCATCACATTCATCGAGTTACAGGAAGGACTAGATAGAATACCTATACCATCAATTTTGTCATTGCAACCATAAGGTGTCGCAGTTCACAATTGTATAATCCATTAGTCCCCTTTTGGTCTACGGAGAGTCGTTGAAAGTATATAAATGTCATGCATCTGTGAAATGAGTTATTAGCAACATGAACATCGCATGTTTTAAGATTTTGGTCATTTTAATTAGGGAATATATCTCCCACATGTTAATCGTTGTCAGTTTGTTTTAGATTTATGAGTTTGACTGTCCCTTTGGTATCTTCCGTCCCTCTTTTTTAAGCTCTATTTCCCTGACTTGGTTTGACAATACATTGCATGTAGGTCCATTTTGATGTCTTTGAGTTATTTTGATAATGACAATTTAAGGAAGTTTATGCGCAAGAAATATTAAATCCAACAGTTTATGGAAAACTGTTTGTAAATATAAATACTTACAAGACTCGCAAAACTGTATAATTACTAAAGTAACTCTTTTTCACAAAAGTTATCTGGTTGTTGTCAAAAGCTCTGCAATATAAAGATATGATTTACGACAACATAAGAATATTTTTTATGCAGACAGCGCATGTTTTAATTGTCATATGTTACAATAGTTACCCACAAAAAAACGAAACGAAAACAGGTGGAAAAAATTGCACTACTTAAACCTTTATTTTAAGACAACTCATAATTTATATAATTTAGTTCAAATTGATAAACTAGCTTTAATCGAATACTAAGCGAAATCAATTAGTTTTTCTTGCATTTTTTTAAGGTTACCTGGTGTTATTTGAAAATATCGTGTCAAATTCTGTTTATGTCTGACTAGTTTTAGTGTTACCAGTTACCTCAAACAATCTATGAATATTTACAAATACCTATCTCCAGGAGTCCGCCGTCATCATGGTCAAGAAATAATATAATTACATAATTTGAGATTATGAATCGAGCTAGTAGTAATTCTTTGTTTTGCATACTTTAATCAATCAGTAAGCAATGTAACTTAAGAAATAAATGCTATAAACTTATTATAAAATTGAATTTAATACTTGAATTTCCCTGCATGTTTGAAACATAAGGGTGAAGGTTGGTACCTATTAGAACGTTTAAACCCGCTGCATTTGTTTGCACCTGTCCTAAGTCAGGAATCTGATGTTCAGTAGTAGTTATTTGTTGATGTGGTTCATTAGTGGTTCTCGTTTCTCGTTTCCAAAATATATTAGGCAGTTGGTTTTCCCGTTTGAATGGTGTTACACTTAGTCTAGTCATTTCTTGGCCTTTTATAGCTTGCTGTATGGTGTTAGTCAAGGTTCCGTGTTAAAGACCGCACTTTAACCTATAATGGTATGCTTTTACAAATTGTGACTTAGATGGAGAGTTGTCTCATTGGTTCTCATATCACATCTTTTTATATCTGTTAGTTGTCTTCCCAGCCTATTGAAAACCAAAGAGTCAAATTCAATAATTATTGAACTGAATCATCACTGAAGAGACATGGCTTTTCGAAATGTGAATAAGAGGGACGAAAGATGCCAGAGGGACAGTCCAACTCATAAATCGAAAATAAACTGACAACGCCATGGCTTAAAATGAAAAGGACAAACAGACAAACAATAGTACACATGACACAACATAGAAAACTAAACATTAAACAACAAGAACCCCAGTAAAAACTACGAGTGATCTCAGGTGCTCCGGAAGGGTAAGCAGATCCTGCTCCACATGTGGCACCCGTCGTGTTGTTTATGAGATCACAAATCCGGTAAATAGTCCAATTCAGTAGGTCATATTTATGAAAGGGAAGGGGATTGTAGATACGAAGTAAGGAACATATCGGAACTTCAAAATTCCGTAGTAGATATACATACAGCTCATGCAATACATCATCCAAGAGTCTTGTTCCAGCGATGGATATGTCAGATGATATCAAGTTGCCATACAAACGTCTAGAATAATATTAAATTCTTTAAGGATGTTCGCTTTTCTTGTATTTGATTTGTTTATTAGAAATTCGGAATCATATATTTTTATCAATGTAGTGCCTAAATAAATTTTGCCTGTTACATAAAGACTTATGTAAAATCTTATATTATCATAATTTGTTATAGTTTCAAAGTGTGGGAGAGAAAACAAGTTTCCAATGTGAAATGTAAAAAAAAATGCAAAAGGAATATTTCAAAACAAATTTCCAATGGGTTAGTTCTACAAAACAAGGGATTTTGTTTTGCTTTTTTGTTCCATTACTTGAATACTATCAGCATGATAAGTACTAAAAGTCTTTTAAACAGCTTGTAATCACAAACAATCGTAGAACATCCTTTATTCATATATGACATGCATCATGAATTACAATGCAGCTGCCAACAATTGATGTGATATGATTGCCAATATACCACTTTTCATAATCGTTCAACTGAAGTGGAAGTAGGCAATGATGAGTAACAATATGGCATTCAATAGTGACAAAAACCTAAACCGTATAGTCGGTTATAAAAGGCCCCGAAAATATGAGTTCATATCCACTTCTTTGAATGACTTTATACAAATACTATGTTATATACCAGTTACCTGTAAGTGCAAAGTAATAATATTGTTTTTTTCCCCCAAAGTTTCATTGCTTACTTTTCATTGACATTATAGTGTATTGACTTGACATATTAACGATAAAAGGATCAGGCTAAGAAACGGGAGCATGCAATTCCCGTTTTGGTTCGAATCCTTATATCATTGTTATGTCAAGTCATTACACTATCATTTTCCTTATACTGCAGTCTAAGAATAAAAGAAAATCTTACTTGTCGTTTATTATGTTATTAGTATTTTTCGGATTTAAATGACCTTTAAAAAGGCATAATTTCTGGCGGGGTAATAGTATAACACAGTACAATGTGATCTGTTGAAGCAAATCCGATGTTTAACCTCGATTCAGTATGGTGTAAATTATAAAACAAAACATAAAACCTAATGATTCTAGGTTTTTAACAAAAATATTTTAAAAGTGAATTATTTATTTGTAAAATAATTAAGTTTGAGTCGTTCCGCGTTTCGTTGTTTACATTGTAAACAAAGACAGGTTGAAGAGGTCGTCAAGAATAAAAAGATATATTTCCAAGAACTACATTTTAAATTGTCATGCGAAAAGTGATATCGTTATTTTTTTTATAAAGAGAAACGAAAATACCGTAACGTTTCCGATTTTGGTTCTGTTGTAATGGATTTAGTTGTGACTTTATGATGTCATATTCAATGTAAACAAAGAAACGCTGTCATCAGGTAACGGGTTATTTTTTTAATAACAAACAATTTTTAACAATGAATTAGTATTGAGTTCCTTTCTTAGACTGATAAATATACATTTTATTCAAAGTCTCATGCAAACAAGACCGGAAACGGAAGTAGATTTCTGCGCAGATCCGGAAATTCAAAAACGCGACAAATTTTTTTTTAACGATTTTGAGTTTATTAGTACAATGGAAATATCGGGATAAAATTCCCGATTTATTATTTTTTTTTATTATTGAATTTGTTCGGTTATTGGGGACTTCGTCCCCATTACACATTGCAATGTACGGCCTTTGCATTTGAGCTGCTCAAATAGAACGTTAGCAGTTTTTTTTTTATAACTTACGCAAATAGGATGAATAACAGATTACAACACAGAAATAGTTTATAGAAAGGAACGTTTATCGTTAAATCGGCTGTACATTTGTTTAAAAAAGTAACTACATAATCATATTCTAAATTGTAATTTGTTTTGTTGGAGATTTTTCAAATAATGTATCACACCTATGCAAAGAAAGTCCCGATTATAACATAACTAACGCAAAACTTGAAATGCGCATCTGGTGCAAGAAAATTGGTACCGTTAATTTTATTGTAAATTCCCTAAATTCGGATCTTCTCAATTAAACATAAATACCATTATAACAGTATCAAAACTTACATGTAAGAAAACGTCGACAACGCACCGTGTCTTCCTGTCATACACTCTGCTAACACGAAAATCGGTGAATGCGTTGTACTAAAACATTTCTTAAATGTTATGACTTAAATTATGAATTAAATAGTATTGTGCTTGAAAATATAATCCGCACTTAAAGCAATGTAAAAGAAATGAAAGCATACGTTTAAACGTTCAAGATAGCATAATTTTGCTCTGAAACTGTGAATAAGAAACTTGTTTAGCCTTGATCAGCATGTTTGACCTTATAACCTCAAATTTAATAACAAATTTGTATAATCTGTTTTTTGTTATTTTGATGAAAAATGTTTCCAGACCAGAGTGATTTTTTTTTATTATTATCAAATATTGTTCTGTACTATTTACAGTTTATTCATCTATTTCAATTGATACTAATGAACATCCTAATTATCATCTGCATCGTTGAATTTGTTTTGCATTCTCAATTATATCACTTCAAAGATACATTTAATTCAATCATATTCCTCTTATAAAAAAGTGCAATGAACAAGACATCAAACTCTTGATTAATCATTACAGATTAAATCTACATGTATTTAATAATTTATGCTTACGTTCGGTATAGCAATTGAAGTTGTTCATTAGATTGGTAACAAATAAATACTTTTTTCACTATTATTCCAATTTTACACCTGAAATTGAAAATGTAGATTAAATATATTATTTCTAAGTTAAGATCGAAAGATTTGTAAATACATCTGTATTATACCGTTGTATTGTTTGTTTTTAAATCTTATTTGGTTTCGTTGAAATATATTTTGGTAAACTTCTGATATCATACAGAGGGAGACTACACATAACTTTCACTTTCTTAAGACAGATCGCTATATATCAGTGTGGTGTCATTATTTTATTACTGGACGAAAGAAATAGTTTCACGGTCAAATAATTTATTTAATAATATAATATGACAATATTATGCTGACAATGTATCCTTCTGTTGAAAACGTGTTACAGTAGGAGCTGGTTTTTTTTTTGTATTTTAATTTATGTTGTTTTACAAATAAAAGTGTATCGCTTAACACATTTTGTTTACGGTATAATGCTTATCATATCACAAAAAAGGTAAAATCACAAAAATACTGAACTCCGAGTAAAATTCAAAACGGAGGATTCCTTATCAAATGGCAAACTTAAAGGATAAAACACATCAAACGAATGGACAACAACTGTCATATTCCGGACTTGGTACAGACATTTTCAAATGTAAAAATTGTTGGATTGAAAAATTTCGTTTTAGAATCAAATGTATTCCGTATAAGATTTTTACTCCAGACTAGTAAAAATCATATCACAATACGTCATTTCAGAGACGAATGCATTCCGTATATTTTCCAAAGTGTATGTTCAGTACCTATTGTTTATTGACGTGGGCCTTTTAAAGATGTTTGGTATGAGCCAAGACTCTTTGTTGAAGACCGTACTTTGAACTATACATTTATAAATTGTGACTTGGATAGAGCGTTGTCTCATTGGCACTTATACCACATATTTTTATATCTATGCACAATGATTCTGATTTTGTAAAAACTTTTGAAACAATTACAATTAAACCAATTAACTTGTGTTATGACTTCTTTGTGTGGTATTTACAATGAAATGATCTTAAGTCATTCTGAAACAGTAATGATGGGGTATACCAGTTCTGATTGACGTAATTGGGAGCAGATCTTTAAATTTTCTGTTTACTAATTTTTAGGTTCTTGTATAAGGTATACAAGGCCCTATGATGAACAATTGTATAAGCTATTTTCCTATATTATGATAATATGAAAAGCCATACTAGAGAATGGAAACAAGTAAGAAATGCGCTGCTTACGAAGTTTGCAGCCAAAGCGGAAACCTAAGTCATAACCCAATGTAACTTTTTCATGTATGTATTTATCTCCCGGCATGTTAGAGAATGGTGTACGGCGGTACACAAGTAAAGGGCACTACAATAAATTTTCGGGCATATTTTTTCACTCTTGTAACTTATATTTTAAATGGTATTTATTTTCTTTGATCCAGAACAAACAAAAATCGATAATTCATTTTTGTTTAATTTGAAACATAATTTATTTTACTAAATCTCCATTTAAAATAGTAATACATTGTAAGGAGTACAGTTTTGTTTTGAATTGGGCATACAAAAATGCTTTAACGACAGTACATTGGAATTTAATTTGAAGAGCAATGTGTGTTCTACATTTGTACTTTTATAACCGTATCTAAAATTCAATAAATTTTGAAAATAAAAGGTATAAAAATAAATGTACCTGTCATTACAGGTATTACCTTCGGGCATACCTGATAAATTTTTCCGTTTTTTGTGTTTACAGTTTCTATCAAAACTCAAAAAAGTTAACACAATTATCTTATGAGTGTATTCGCGCCTATAACTTGTAATAGTGGGGAAAATAACTGATTTCTTGATCTGTTTTTTTTTAATCATTTGTTTGCTATAGAAGTGTCAATCTCTCAGTAAATATTCAAGACAATCATGATAATAGGCAAAACAAACAATTTTAAGATAATTCATTTAACATGTGCATGAATAAGAGTCAGTCGACTTTGAACGTGTGAATTATTTGTGGACCCGGTCTTGTTGATCAATTGCTATTTAGAAAATATCTTAACCTATTGTGATGTTCAAAATAATATGTGTTTAATTTCGCCATACAAGGGAGACTTATCCTGTTCAAAGTCGTCTAATGAAAAATTGTGTTATGGTGCTTTGCATACTCATGTATATGTTTGAATAATATACAATGTAATAATGGTCATATTTCAAAATGATTATATCAAGTACTTACAGTAAGAATACCAACACATCTCTTTCAGACTCAGGCAAATCATATTCAAGATTTCGAAATCCACATACACATGACCTGCCAATTTAAAATACATGTATGTGATAGATCAAATTGATATTCTTTAAGTTACTCCATGTATATACTAAATTAAAATTCACAAATCCACAAGCATAAATAAGATTTCTACGTTTTGATCTTATTGCAATTTTGTAAAATATAAAATGGAAAATGGAAATGAGGAATGTATCAAAGAGACAACAACCCGACCATAGAAAAGACAACAGCAGAAGGTCACCAACAGGTTTTCAATGTAGCGAGAAATTCCCGCACCCGGTGGCGTCCTTTGGCTGGCCCCTAAACAAATATATACTAGTTCATTGATAATGAACGCCATACTAAACTCCAAATTGTACACAAGAAACTAAAATTAAGAATAATACAAGACTAACAAAGACCACAGGCTCCTGACTTGGGACAGGCGCAAAAATTGTACATTTGTAGTTAAGTTAATTGAATGTGAATGAAGGGTAATGCTACATGTATTCATTAACATATATTTAATACATCGGCCAAAAGTTGGTTATACCATGTAGAATTAATTTGTTTGAAAGTGGTCGAACATTTATTTAATAATGAGTATAAGATATAAAATAAACATATGTGTACAGTTAAAAGTAACTAGACAATAATTGGGACCCAGCAGTTATAGGTAGACATAAACCATCACATATAGAACAACTGACTTAACATTCAATTTATATCAATGTAAATCAATTCATTTATATTTTTCTTTATTAGATATGTTAAAGTTAAAATTCTTCAATAATTTAGTTTAAAGCAATAATTGTTTTTCCATTGTAAAATAGTTATGACTACTCACCAAAATACTTTGAGATCAAGAAGGTTGTCTGCTCTGGTTACATTTTCATAATTTTCTCCGCAACTGAATTCGGTTTCATTTATTGAAATTGCACAAAATCCAAACGGCTCACATGTAAGTGTGTTAGACTGTACAAGTAGTAATACCTCAACTACTAATAATATAGTGAGATGATTCATAGTGTTCATGTCTGAAAACGGAGGTATTCACATAATCATTATATGTGGTTATTCTAGAATGTCGAATATTTTTGTTTATATATTGGAGGAACTCCGAAAGGTAACGAACATGGCTTCACCTTGATAGAGCTATGAGGAAGAACGACGGAAATCGATACCGGATTGATTTTACAATCACCGCCATAAATGTGTTTAATCGATACGATGTCTCGTTGTCCCGACTCACAAGTATTATGACTTTATGCATTTTTAGAAATAAAAACATGTCGCCTTTGAGTTTTAAATGTTATATTGACACGATTCAGTCCGAAAAAAAAGCATATCATTGTTAATAACATTCTTCAACCAGTTTCGCTGCATAATATTCTTATGAATAAAACATGCAAGGTCGAAATAAATGACATTTGTCTGTCCTGCGATACTTGTCGAAGAATTTGATTGTGAAAAAATTAGGAAATTGATATCAACACATAAAAAACAAATGTGGTTTGATTACCAATTGCAAATCTCCACACCATAGTTATCATGATATAGTCGTTAACAACTATTGGTCACTATACGTCATGCAACAATGTGCAAACCCCATAATACATACTAAGCTTTACAAGGCCCCTAAGTAACAACTTTAAAACATTTCAAACGAGAACATTAAAGGCCTGATTTATGTACAAAATTGGCGAGGTAAAAAAGTATTTTAGCTGTGTATTTAGACAAATATGTTATAAATGAACGAGAAGCGTTACTAGATCCTCATTGAAACGAATTTGATAAGATATAAAAGTGAATAGAACACAGTTTGTTATACTTGAATGACAAAGTGTTGGCGAAATTTCCATTTCATGGCAGACATATTGATTATTCAACAAGATGTCCTCAAGTAAACATGATATTACAACGCGTTATAAATTGTCGACACTTATATCATAATGGAAAATGTCAACCACCAAGATATAACAGATTCTGTTACCTGTACATTAAAACTCATAAATGTCTCTGATAAAAATTATTTTACTATTGATTTATACTTTCTTTCGAAAATAAAAATGATATCAATTTATCGTATTTAAACCTATATTTATATTTGTTGTTCGATTATAAAAATAGGTTATGGTTAACAAATGTGTGCGCTCTGTTGTTCCTTTGCAGGAAGAAATTTTAGAATATTTCATATAAAATAAAGATAAAGAATTCAAGTTCATGAAAATGTACGATCTAAGATTGTCCTCTTGCCTAGCACATGCTTTTTGAAAATATACTGTCACCTTTAATATGTGTTCTCAATGCGGTCGTTTAGGAGACAATACATCAAATTTGTGTTATTTGCTTTTCTGTTGGTGTCTGTCTTACCGACAAACAACCAAAATTTATTTTCACTATACATTGACCTTCAAAATGATTGGTAAGGTAACGATCAAGCTATTACAATATAAGGTACACGATTTGTTTACTATGATGTTTGCTCAGATAAACGGTATTGTTTGTGTCTTTTGAAAAGGTACTGCGGCATTCATGTGAATACCCCTTTGAAATACAACTACATGATCAATTGGAGGTCAAACGTTATCCGATTATCCATAAAACGCTTCCTGTTGTATCATACTTTATAAAATCTACGTAATCGCGTAATGAATCAATTGTATTTATTTACTGTTTTGAATATGCAAAAACATATATCCGCTTCCATTTTACTTGCATTAATTACCTAGTATTCACTCAACAGCAAAAGCGTAAACATTGAAAATTTGCTTAATTATGTTATCTTTCTTTCTTGAATCTATTCTGTAAAAGGTAGAAATGTTCTTTAAAGAATACAGCAGCATTCGAAGACAGTGTATACTTACATTAACAATTATACTGCAAACTTTTAGTACTATGTAATATGTATGTTAAAACGTAAATTGTACGTAATTTATAAGGCAGTAATAAATCTGTATTATAATTAACGGTGTTGCCTTTTGAATCGGCAATAGAACACGTATTTTCAAATAAAAGAAAGAAGATCAATCCAACAAAGATATTTTTTAATACTGTTTGTTTTTATTTATTACCCCGTACATGTAACTACTTTAACTGCAAACTACATAAATTCTTAGCTAAAGTTAAAATTCAAACAGTAATAAAACTATCTGATCACAAAAGTATTAAGAAGTAATTTAGGAAATAATTTTCTTTTCGATTGTGATGAAATTCAAATTTAAAAATTTGTATCACTTTCATTTACAATCATTGTAGCTGCAATTGAAATTATGACTTCTTTGTAGAGTATACTATAAAAAAGAAGATGTGGTATGATTGCCAATGAGACAACTATCCACAAAAGACCAAAATGACACAGACATTAACAACTATAGGTCACCGTACGGCCTTCAACAATGAGCAAAGTCCATACTGCATAGTCAGCTATAACAGGCCCCGATAAGACAATGTAAATCAATTCAAACGAGAAAACTAACGGTCTTATTTATGTAAAAAAATGAACGAAAACTAGCTAAGATAATCAAAATCTAAGCATGTTGATATGGAGTCATAATAAGCTGACGAAAAACACCCTGCACGATATCCACTGAAATAGACAATTAACAATCCACCAAAATCTTGCACCGAAAACAAAAGACTGTTAAACTAAGGACCTCAATATACCTGCGTGATTTCATGTTTCCAGTACGGACAGCACTTCATGCAATAATTCCTTTTGTTACATGATATTGTTCATAGTTTAAACTTGAATATGACAATATAATATAACATTTATTTATGTCGACTTCAGATATTCTTTAAAAAAATTATAATATGTCTTATAGAAAACTACGAGAATGAGTGGTTGTTATATAAAGGTTGTCTGGCTTGATAATTTGATATTATGAAATTAACAATGTGAGGCGTAAGAAACATTATTTCATAATGAAGTTGTAATGAACGCTCGCATACAAAAATATAAGTGAACCACATGTATACAACTATACATCCTGAACTGCATGACATCTGTGTTTCCCTCAGAAAGTTGACAACGAGAGACGTATGGTGATTTTGACTAAAACTGTACAAGGAGTTTATTTCAATTTTACATTGTAAATATCTCTTGTTAAGTTATATATTTCAAGCAGTACCTGCAAGTGTTGTATATTTCTCTGAGTTTAAAAGATGTCAAACACTTTGCATTTCCCCCATGATAGCTTTGAATAAATAATGCTGCTTATAATAGATATCAAACCAATATTTCTTGATTGAAGTTACTTTCATGAAAGTTTCAAGTGCAACACTATTATTGGTTAATTCTTATAATATCTTTGTCACAAATGACAATGGATAGGTGTCACATGACCCCGTGCTCCTTTCGTCTCCGACAAAGCGCTCGTCTGGTATACTGAATATTAAGTGTGGTAAATATTTTTTCAGATCCCAGCGATAGCGACATATCAATTTATTTTGTATTTTACATTAACAAAACAACGGATACTGTTGCAATTCGTGAGCATAATTTGTCAAGCCATTCTGGAATACCACAGATCAGTGAACGTTCCGTATTGTTTGTTATGATATTGTTTCAGCTTACTGTGTTGTGTTAATGCTGTATAAGTTATTGCTCGTGTGGTAAACTAAACCCTTAGCCTTAGTACCTTAGTTAGAAACTTTTCAACTCTTGTCTACAAAACAGTGTTGCCTTTGTAAACCTCCATCTTCAATAACTTGTACTGATTGGTTTTTATTGTCTATTATTTAAGAAATAGATGAACGCATACACTATTCCGTCATTTTATGATGTGTATGATCGGATATGTATCATTAACTGACTAAAACTGAAGTTGTCACTAGTACAGATAGAAAAATAATCTTCTGGAGAACAAATAGAGAAAACATATTATAGATCATTGCCGGTTTTACATGTACAAATTGGCACTTAAATTGAAAGCTGTTTCATCGGAAAGCATACCACATCTTTTTATATCTATTAATGTGGATGTAAGTTTTCAATTGTTATTCTATTTTTTTAAAAAGACACAATAAACTCAAATGATAATTACTCATTCATTTTTTTTTTATTTTGAACATGTATTACCATTCACATGATACATGTAGTACTGTTTAATTCTCGGACTTTTAACGTCAAGTAAGCAGTCTACAAGTAACATAGAACGTACAGCAAGTATAAACCTTTTTGTGTCGCACGTGACAACAGATGATTTGTCATCATTTTTATTAAAATTAATCATCTTGAGCAGATATACATGCATTCAAACAGCTACATGTATATCCGTTTTACTTGATAATCTAATATAATCTTATTGTAAGGTATACGAAGCTTTTCTGATTTGGTGGACGGAAATAAGCGTTTGTGTTTTCATACATTTCGTATTTGCCATGACGTTTTTCATTTGAGGATTTTGTACAGCCAAATTTGTCATCACCCCCCCCCCACCCCCCCCCCCTTCTTATGTCTCATTGAACCGCTGTACATGTTATTTAATTTATTTCCACCGTTATTGTTATATTATTGTTCTCGATGCATTTATAAAGTCATGATCCCGTGCTCCTGTAGGTGTCCTTCAGCTGTTTATATATCTCATGGTGTTTATATATCTCAACATGGTGTTTATATATCTCAACTTGTACGATTCGCTCGTGTATGTAACAATGTATTAGATTTTAGCGAGAGAAATTTATGTATTACTGAAAAATTATTACACCAGGGTTTTCGATATCACAAAGTGGTCAAAACATTTACTAAATTTTATCACCGGTATAAGGAAATAATTCGTAAATATAACTCAACATGCAGACATCTTATACGTTCAGGTATTTCACATCTAAAATTTTATGGAAATATTCTTTATAAAGCACAAAAATGTCAGTATTCTCCTCAGAAACTAACAAAACCTTTAAATAGACTTATTAAAAGGGGATATAGTTACGATACTGTTGTCAGGTCATTAAAGATTGCATATTTTGGCTTTAACATTGATTCACTGATAGGGTCTTTGCATCGGAACTAAACACATTTATTTCTAAAAAAAACAGTTGTTGGCATGACACGGGTTATGTTCTTCTCATATATTTGATGATAGTATGATACTAAACCCCTAACGGGAGGGATTGTACCTGATATTCATATGATGAAGACATAATTTTTCAATCAGTTTAATTGAGGTCTGGAGCTGGCATGTCAGTTAACTGCTAGTAGTCTGTTGTTATTTATGTATTATTGTCATTTTATTTATTTTCTTTTGTTACATCTTTTGACATCAGACTCGGACTTCTCTTGAACTGAATTTTAATGTGCGTATTGTTATTCTTTTACTTTTCTACATTGGCTAGAGGTATAGGGGGAGGGTTGAGATCTCATAAACATGTTTAACCCCGCCGCAATTTTGCGCCTGTCCCAAGTCAGGAGCCTCTGGCCTTTGTTAGTCTTGTATGATTTTAAATTTTAGTTTCTTGTGTATAATTCGGAGTTTAGTATGACGTCCATTATCACTGTACTATTATGCATATTTTAGGGGCCAGCTGAAGGACACCTACGGGTGCGGGAATTCTCGCTACATTGAAGACCCATTGGTTGCCTTCGGCTGTTGTTTGCTCTATGGTCGGGTGGTTGTCGCTTTGACATATTCACCATTTCCTTTCTCAATTTTATGTATTTCTATAATGTATAACATTACAAGATCAGATTGGTACTGGTATTGTTATAGGTTATTAAAGAGTCAACGACAAATACATTTAATAAGATTTTTTTAATTGATGTCAGGTGTGATTATAAATTATACTGGTATTCATTGTGCATCAAGTTAACCAATGCCAACAATGGCATGCGTTAAAATAACAGCTTCCGAGGTCGTATTGTTTAAAGTGTCTTCTGCAACAATTGTCACACAAAGTATTTGAATCTGAAGTTTGTTGTTTGCAATATCCTTGACATCTGAATACCTTGTCGCTGTGTCGTGGTTGTGCCTCCACGCCCCTCTCTTCTAGATATAAAAAGTGAACGTTTAACAAACTTAGTTTGCCTTGCAAAATAATGAATTACTGCAATTATTAATGTTTTTTTTTCAATTTCATACCGGTTGAATATAGTCTGTTAGATTTAAGTATAGAATCATGTAGATCACACATGCTGCGTGAAATGTGAAGGTAATTCAAATAAATGCAACAGTAGTATACTGCTGTTCAAAAGTCATAAATCGATTGAAAGAAAACGATTCAGGCTAAAAACTAAAACATAGGGAAACACATCAACTATAAGAGGAAAACAACGAAATAACAGAACACAGAAGTGCAACAAAAAACAAACAACAATGCAACATTCATATATATATAAACGAACTTTAAAAGTCAGATATGTTTAAAAACGTTTTAAATTGTGAGTATCTGAACATGTTAAAAATCGTTTTACTTTTATTTTGAAAATACAGATCTTATGTTTGAATTAAGCAAACAAACAAGAAAAATAGTTTTTAATTAAAACAAAGATTATTATAACAACAATTGTTTGGAATTGTTTATATTTTTACGTACTAAAACGTAAATGAGTAGGAACGAATTGAACTTGAGTAAAACAGCATGTTTTAATTGATGCAACTGGTGTTAGAAGTTCGGATGTCATCTTCTGATTGCTGGTGAGGGTAATCTTATTTGTTTATGAATTGGAACTGTTGCTTATCATCTTTGTTGTCTTTTGTCCTTTACTTTGGCAAACTTTCAGACTGCACTTTCGATTAGTTCTTTTTTTAGTAGACCAAAACTTTCAAAAATTGCAATTGAATGTTTCATAAAAGATTGTGTGTACTTACCACACGAAAGGATCAGGAGTTGTACAATAGTTGCTCCAAAAAAGTATTTAATTTTTAAATCGACGATCTGAAAATATTACAAGGATATTCATGCATAAGATAAGCATTACTAATTGTATGATTTTATTATCATTCTAAATGTAAGTTCAATGATGTTTTATTGCCTATATCGTTTCTGTTAAAAATTTTTGTTTAATTTTGTTGTAAATGCTACAGTACATACTCGAACGAGAAACTGGTGATCGTACAAGAATCCTTTTTCAAAATCACAGTTTGAATTTTTGTTTTGTACCCTAAAAGATTCATTTTGATCTGTGTTTTGTAGGTAAAGTTGGATAAAAAAATCAACTGAATAATTAAATTTAAAGACATTTGTTATATAATCAAAGAAAATAATAGATGTTTGAACATTTGCAAAAAGTATATGGAGAGCATTCCATTTTTAGATGTTTTAAACATGATCAAATTTATGAAGAGCATTCTCTTTTTAGATGTAATGAACATGATAAAATTTATGGAGAGCATTCTATTTTTAGATGTATTTAACATTATCAAAGGAGTAGGGGCAATAAGGCCCTTATTTGGCCAATATATTGCCGCAAATTAAAAGTTATCACGCATATTGATAGATTTGTCCAAACTAGACTTAGGCACATTTGTGCAAGGTATCCAGAAAATAAAAACAGATTCCATATTGAACGCGTTACCATGGCAACAGACTATGACTAAATTTGCATATTTTGAAAAAAATCCTGATTTTCTATGTTTTTCATCAAATTTTAAGTATATTTTAGTTTGGAAAAGTATGTGCACACGCCAAAACAACTTTATATTTGGTGAGATTATGTCAAAAATTATAATAAAGCTTTTTTGAAATTATTTTGTTGTTTCATGGCTTCGGAGGATGTTTCCACAATATAATATTGATGAAAAACTGCATAAATTCTGTATTTTGTAGCGTCTATGTAAAATGGTACTTATTATGACTTAATTGTGACGTCATCAGATAAAAATCTGTATGTTTTTCATTTATATTTCTTGACCCTTTTCATTTCCAAACATTATGTGCCACTTTGAAACACTTTTCAGACATTTTATTTTCGTGATCCAAAACCGGGCATTTATCTCCTTCTTTATAATCAATTGTAGTATATCTATTTCCTCTTATATTTGAAACAAATATATCAAACATTTAAGCAAATGCTTTATCGTAAAGTAAGCCTCGGTCACACCTAACCGGATAGCACGAACGGACGCCTAACGGATGAAAATAAAAGTTGTCCGTTGACAAAATTGATATCCGTAGGGAGTCCGTTGATGCATTGACCGAATAAAACGGACGTGTAACGAATGCATAACGGACACACACCGGATATGAAACGTACATTTGTACGAGAAACGGAAACGTACCGGACAGAACGGATGTCGAACGTACATCCAACGGACGAGTACCACATAGAACGGACACATAACGGAAGCGTAACGGATAAAACGGATGAAAAGATATACGGAAAAATTAAAGGCGACAATATTAATACATGTAAATCGTATAAATATTCAATTTGTTTCTGTGTAACTGGTTTTGGTTTGTTCTACAAAATGCCGCCAAAGGGCAGTGTCTGGCCTGAAACAGAGCTGCTTGATTGTGAAGACGTGCCTAAGTTCCTCTAAGATCGATTATGAATAATATGAATTCATGAAGTTTAAGAAATCTGACATACCAATAACTGGCATTTCTGACGCGAAATTTTAAATTGGCATTTATCCGTTTCGTTCATCGTCCGTTTCATTCGTTATACGTCCGGTAGAAGTCAGTTTCTCATTCGTACAACATCCGTTTTATCCGTTAAGCGTCCGGTAGAAGTCCGTTGGTGAATTTATCTTCCAGACCTTCAACGGATGTATAACGGACACGTAACGGATACAAAACGGAAACGAAACGGACGAGTACCGTAAAAAACGGACGCCTAACGGACGTTCAACGGACATTTTATCCGTTGGACGTCCGTTCAAACTTTTGAACATGCTCAAAATTTTCCACCGGACTGAACGGACATCGACGGATAAAACGTACGCTTAACGGACATGCAACAGATATGGATGGACGTTTTACAGATAAGAACGGACGTCTTACGGACATGAACGGATTGAAAAAAAGTTATCCGTTAGGCGTCCGTTCGAGATTTCCGGTAAGGTGTGACCGAGGCTTTAAACAATGTCAGTTGTATATCTTGGTATTTTGACAATTATTGTTTTCCCTTTTTTAAGTGTTGTCAATAAACTTACATTTCAAAAAGGTAAAGTACGATACGAACTTTTTCATTTAGATTTATTTGGCACTTATTCAATAAACCACTTTTTCTTTGTATTTTAAGATTACACGATAGTTGATTAATTTTGGTGTTGTTTTCTTTCGTTGAACCTCTTCCACGTTTTAACGTAAAATAATGAATTCGTTATATATAATTGTATCCTTGAATATAACTATTTTTAATTATCTAAAAAAGTTAGTTTGTCATAGTAATGAATTATTTTTACAAATGGGGAAACCGTAATATTATATCACTGTCCAGTGATGGTTTGCAAACTCCTTGTTTAACTTTTGTTAAAAGGATGTTTTGGCAAATATAAAAAAAAATGTATACATGTATCTGAATATATAAATGAAGCACCCATTTTGCATCCATCGATTTGAAATTTTAAACAATTTAATATAAGGGAAAATCTTATACAATACATGTTTTTCATGATTACAGGTAATAAAATAAACATTCTGTCGAGGTTAAGTTACAAAAACGAAATGTATAAAACACAATTAAAACTAAATCACAAATATTTCAAATATTTAACCGTGCCAATGAAGACATTTGTCCATACATGTATAAAGAGTCCACTAATTAACCGAAAATATTGTTTTTACCTTTAACATTCTTAATAGCAAATCAAAATACTACTACACATTTTCTGTCATATATTTCCCTGATAACAACTTACAATATTATTAAAACCTGTTTTGTCAAATATTGGCTGATAAAAACAAGAGTTATCATCACAAACCAAAATGCCAAACATTTCAGATATGCAACAAATGCTTGTCCTATTTGTATTGGTTTTGTATCAGAAATTAAAAAAAAAGATAAAATGCATTTTTTTTATAATAAAAAATGATCACGTCGCACTTACCTTCATTATACTTCCCTTATGAAGTATGGGTCAATGTATATTGTTTGTCTAACTAATTTATAGTAAATCGTGTTCTCATATAAACAGGATTTTCCGTCTGATAAATAAATTCCAGGATGAAAAATCACTTCGCGTAACATCATATGGTGATACAATACAATGTATTATGATTAATAGTGGCAATATGTTTCCATTTATATGTATGTTGTTGTTTACAAATATTTTAAAAACGCACACAAGTATGACGTAAATCACATAATATTAAATGCGGTTTGTACTTTTTTATTACAACTTAACAAATATATAATTAAGTTTCTATAAATAGATTCAGATTAAATATTTTGGCGTTACTTTTTTTACTGCAACAAAAAATCAAAATTGTGTTCAAATAGTATTTAAATGTATGGAGATGCATTTGACTAATACCAGGTTCGCGAAAATTTATTTGAAACAATTTGTACGAAAAACAGTCTGTACGATATCCAATGAAATAGCTACAAAAAATAGTGCCAAAAGAAATCCTACAACGAAAACAGAAGATTTTGTAACACTATGGACCTCCATATACCTGCTTGATTGCATATACCCAGAACAGTTATAACTTTATTCTAATCATTCCTTTCGGTACATGATATTGCTCATCGTTTAAATTGAAAAATGACAATTTTTATTATGATAAAATTTATTTATGTCTTATAAGTAATAATAATGTTTGTTATAGGTAATTATAACTACCATCACGAATGCTTTTTCTTAATAAAAAAGAATGTCTGCCTTACTACATGTATTTATGAAGATGACACTTGGAGTGTTAGAAACATTATTCCATATTTAACGTGTCATGAACGCTCGAATGAAAAAACAACAACAAGTGAACGACAAGTATACATGAAACTAAACAGTTTAAACTGCATGCCATCTGTAGTTGCTTCAGGACATTAACAACGAAAGTAATATAGTGATTGTGATTGAACTGCACGACAAGGAATTAATTTTCAATTTTACAGTGTCAAAATTGTATGTACAGTTAGAAATTTCAGCAGCACCTCCGTGAATAAAATTGAGAATGGAAATGGGGAATGTGTCAAAGAGACAACAACCCGACCAAATAAAAAACAACAGCAGAGGGTCACCAACAGGTCTTCAATGTAGCGAAAAATTTATATTTCTCTAAATTAAAAAAATGTCACACGATTTGCATCTTTGTCATTACTAGATGATGTTGCTGATAATAGGTATCAAACCAAGATTTCTTTGACCAAATGTTAAATGCAACTGAGGTTTGGTTAATCATTATAACATCTATGTCACAAACGACAATGACTAGGAATCTCATGATTCCGTGCCCTTTCTTCGTCGATACAGCACTCGGCTTGAAATTAAATATTAAGTGTGTTTTTTTTTAATGTCACTGAATGTGACAAATGTATTCATATTTCTATTAACAACACGACTGGTACTAGTGTAATTTATCATTAGAAATTGTTTGACTGTCTAGAACATCACAGCTCACGTCTCGTAGAGTTTGTTATTATGTTGTTTTAGTTTAATGTGTTGTATTTAAGCTTAATAAGTTATTACTCGTTTGTTAAAGTAACCAATTATCCTTAGTATCTTAGTTAGATATATTTATTAAAGTTATGTACACCGGTATGTAAACATTACCACGTGTATTTGTTTATAAAATTACACGTGTTTGAAAGTATATAATAGGTTAAATGTTTTTCATTGGTCGAGTTAGAACTGACCATAATATTTGAATAAGGTCATTTCAAATATTTCGTGCTATACTTTTGGCGGTTTTGTATATTAAAGATATTGTCATTCGAGGTTCGCTTTTGGTGCAGTAAAGTTTCCCATCCTCCCACCCGACTTAATGTATTTTATTTGTGTTATTTTTTATTAATGGGAATAATAATGTGTGTAAGAACAGAATCTTTATTTGATTCATAAAATGTATTTTCGTACATAATGAAAATTGTTTTTATTTTTGTAGATTGGTTTTTGTGTTTGTTACCTGCAGCGGCCTAGGCAGACAGTAACACTGATGAACATTTTTTACGTTGCATTTGTCTTTAATAAAATTAAAGCTTTGCTGCACACTGTCAGGCGAGCTGATCCCATACAAAGGTGTTGAGTTTATTTTGTAAATAATTTATGTTCGCTTGAAGTTATGAATTAGAACATAAAAACTTTCCAACTCTCGTCTTCAAAACAGTTTTGCCTTTGCAAATCGTCATCTTCAATAACTTGTACTGATTGGTTTTATTGTCTATTATTTAAAAAAACAGCTAAACGCATACACCATTCCGCCATGTTATGATGTTTATGATCGGATACGATGCATTAACTGACTAAAACTGAAGTTACACAACTGATGTCACTAGTACAGATAAAACAGTAATCTTTTGGATAACAAATAGAGAAATTATATTGTAGATCATCGGCGGTTTTGAAACTGTGTACAAATTTGGACTTGAAATGAAAATTATCTCATTGACAATCATACCATATCTTCTTATATCTATGGACGTATATGTAAGTTATTTTATTCCAAAAAAGTACAAAACAACCTCTAATGATTATAACTCATTCAAATGACAACCACTGAATTACAGGCTCCTAACTTGGGACAGGCACATACATAAATAATGTGGCGGGTTAAACATATTAGATGGATCCCAACCCTCTACTTAACCTGGGACAGTGTTATAACAGTACAACATAAGTACGAAATGTAAAAATCTGTTGAAAAAGGCTTAACTCATCAGATGGACAAATATACAAGTGGACGTGACCGGGAACTTGTACATCCCGACAACAAAAAGACACTAGGAACAGATCTGAGAGTATTCGCAGTTATCTGAAAGCTAGTTCAAAGCCACTAACAACTAATAAAAAAATCATGCATCTCAGACTAAACATGGATTTTTTTAAGTTACTATGTTGATCCGATATCTTTCGTCGTATTTACTCCGTTATTGTCTGCAATACTTATCAATATCAATTTTATTTTTTTTCTTATTCCAGAATACTTATCTTACAGATTCCAGATACATGTACATGTCAGTGGAAAAAGTTGAAAAAGATAAAAAAAATAAAATTCTTGACATTTTTTGTTACAAATGATTTGCGTTGCCAAAACATATATTCATATGATAAATATGTTGATAAAACATAATCATATACATGTATTAAAAATGATGTTGAATTGTTAATGGGGAGACACTACAAACCCCATTTGAGGATTGTTTGTTATATATCTTATTTGTGTAATTAAGTTTAATTTTTCAAGGAACCCCTGTACATAATGTTACATTGTTGTCAATATAATACATTTTTGTCGAATGTCATGCAAGTGAGAGGTTCGCTTGTTATAAAACAAGGTTTAATCCACTGTTCTCTACATATGGAAATGTCTGTACTTAGTCAGGAATATAACAGTTGTTATTTATTCGTTTGATGTGATCGAAATTTTAATATTGCCATTTAATAAGGGACTTTTCGATTTGCATTTTCCTTTGAGTTCAGAATTTTTGTTTCCTTTATTTGTTCATGTTTTAGTTGCTGTTTTTTTTTTTGTAATGTCGCTTTTAACCTGCATTAAAAAAAATTGTTATGTAGGTTCTGATTTTTTTTACATTGCATGAACAGACCTGGTTTTTGTCTTGTTATATGATGATACTTATTCATTGACAAATACATTCTTTATAAATACAATTTTGTTTTTATTGATGTAGCGTCTGGATTATCATATATACTGATATCTAGCGTACCCAATAATAACAATAACAGGCTTTAGAATGGCACTCTCCTACGTCGTATCTTTGAATAGTAGCTCTACAACAAGTGTTACATCCAGATGTTGATAGTGGTAGTCCGCAGAATGATTGGCAATGGGGTACCTTCACACTGTGTGAAGGTTGTGCTTTCACTCCACTTTCTTCCAGAACTGAAAGGTATATTTGTAACGTCATTTGTCATAGGAAAAAGTCGATTTTATTTATAGCATTTTCTTTTTTCTTAATCTTTATAGTGGCAAAACCTTAATCAGTTCGTTGTTCATCTTATGTGGATTAAAAAACATTTTAACTTTTTTTTATTAATTTTTTTAGTCATTCATAAGTCAATACTTTGGATGTTGCAAGCTCGTTTTTCTTTAACATTAACATGCTTACAAGAAGATATTTGATTATTTTTATTTGAAAGTCTATACAGTGAATACCTGCTAAAGTACTTGTTGATACACCAAACGTATATGTATATTGAAGTTCATTGGTTGTCGCTTGTTGATGTGGTTCATACGTGCTAGTCGTGTTTTTATAAAGATTACACCGTTGGTGTTCATGTTTAAATGGTTTCACACTGTCTAGTGATTTAGGGGAGCCTTTATATATGTAGCTTGCTGTTGGGTGTGAGCCAAGTCTCCATGTTGAAGATTGAAAAAAAAATTGATCTGGATTGAGAGTTGTTTCGTTGGCACTCTTACCACATCTTCTGATATCTACGTTCTATATAAAACTTGTTTAGAATTTGAAATGCATGATTAATAAAAATACATCTTATTCATGGAAGTAGATTTAAACATGTTTAGATTAAATGATTTTATTAATAACAATATAAAAATGCATGCTCTATTGTTTTCAAATGTAAAACTATTTCTTCGTTGAATATATCCAATAATATAAACCTTGCAAAAGTGAATAATTAGAATTGTCAACCGTAAAAAAGAGTTTTTGTGCTTTAAAAATGCCTCATGTGTGCAACATATGAAGACTATTTCAGTAAAGTATCGGTTGCGCATATAAGGGCCGTTTGTCAAAATTTATGATATTTAGCGCTGTATAAATGGCTACTCCTCGAGACAACAAACTAACCTGTACTCGTTACCAAATACAACTGTACAGGAAAATGATACACGATTTATATGAAAAACCTTTAATAACACTATAAAATAATTTTCTGATAAATAATTTGTTTTATAACGAATTTTTTTTACTCACCACATGAAAAGATTAGAAGTAACGCAAAAGATCCTCCAACAAGTGATATGTTCCTCATTTTAAATCGTTCTGAAAATATTCAAATGATTGTACATGCATTTTATATGCATTATATTGATTTTGTATTTACATGTACATTGTATCGTATATCAAATTTATTCGTTATGTGTATGTTCACCTGTGGTAATATCACTTTTGATTGAGTTAAGCTATTTCAAGTGATATTTTATAGTGTCTCTTTCCATGTTTTGATGATACACTATTGTTGTAGATAAAGGTTCAGGTTTTGTACCATTAAAACGTTTAACTCCGCTGCATTTGTTTGCATCTGTCCTAAGTCAAGAATCCGATGTTTAGTAGCTGTCGTTTGGTGATGTGGTTAAGAAGTGTTTCTCGTTTCTCGTCTTGTTTATATAGATAAGACAGTTAATTTTACCGTTTGACTGGTTTTACACCTGTAATGTGTAGGGCCCTTTAAATCTTGTTGTTCATTGTGAGTGTAGGCTCCATGTTGAAGACCGTATTTTGAACTATAATGGTTTACTTTTATCATTATGACTTGGATTGAGAGTTGTCTTATTGACACTCATACCACATTTTCTTATATCTGTGTAAATACATGTTGTTTATTTTCATTTATTAAGTTCCTAAAGTTTTGCCATCAATACTGTTTTCCATAAACTATGGTTTTATTATTTGAGCTGCGTGGGTGGAAGTCGACCTTGTTTGAATAAATCTCAATTAATCTCTTGCAGGTTGAAACAAATCTATGCTCATATAAAAAAAAAAGATGTGGTATGATTGCCATTTGGACAACTCTCCATAAGACACCAAAATGTATAGTCAGCTATAAAAGGCCCAAAATGACAAGGTGAAACAATTCAAACTAGAAAACTAAAGGCCTAATTTCTGTATAAAAAATGAACGAAAAAACAAATATGTAACACTTAAAAAAAGACAACCACTGAAATACAGGCACCTAAATTGGCACAAAAATAAAGAATGTGACGGGCTTTAACATGTTAGCGGGATGCCAACCCTTCCCCTAACCTGGGACAGTGGTATATAACAGTACAACATAAGAACGAAAAAGGCTTAACTCATCAGATGGATAAACATTAATCTGTAACTGTTTGAAATTTAATTTGATAGAAGAACCCTTAGAAACAAACCAACATTTTTCTTGCATTTCGTTTTATCATTCCGTATATGTATATATAAGCTACCATAATTAAACTCTTGGTTAAAACTATATAAAATACAGTCTATAAAATACAAAATGATTAAACCGTACTTACCTTCGTTATATTTCTCTAATGAAGTTAGCATTAATGTACAAAGTATTTATTCATAATTTATAGTAGATCGTGTTTTTATATGACTAGAATTTGCGTCTTATAAATACATGTTCAGGATGTTTCATGACACTATGTTGTGATAAGACACAATGCATTTTGATAAATAGTGTCAAAATGTATCCTTCTATATGCATGAAGCTGTTTATAATTAAGCAAAAAAGCAGAAGTATGATGTAAAAGTATAAATCAAAAGTTTAACAAAAAATATTATATCTAATATTATCTTTCACTTTTCCAGTAATTGAAATTTAACAACTAAATGAATATTTTAGTTATAATTCTGCTTCGTTATCATTTTTAAAGGAGAAAATTAACATATCTTCAATTTTTGAAAAAAGTTACAAAAGACATTAAAGTACCTAGAATGATAGTTGTTTTTCCTGTCAGAACTTACAATTATCTTTCTAAATTATCTAAGTTTACAAAACTAACTTGGTAGCAAAATTATAGATAATAGATTTATTTTGAAATGTGATTTGCTTTATATACTTAAATGGTGTACTTCACAATTGAAACTGTAATTTCTTTTTAATCATGATATGCTTTTGTCATTATATGTAGCGTTGCCTATTTGTATATGTATCAATAGATAAAGGCATATAGAAAGAAACATTGTCAAAACATTTAACATCCTAGTCTGAATCATATAATCTCGTGCAATAATGACGTGCAAAAAAAATTCATCCTGAACATCAATTTCTCAGAAGGAAAATCCTGATTAGCTACAACCAATGGACGTTTTTAACGACCTTGACTGGCTATACAGCCCTTGCACGGTCGGTGATTAGCTACAGACATAATCTACTATAAATTAAAATTAAACAACTAAATGAACTAGTTCAGTATAAATTCTGCTGCATTTGAAATTTCAGAAAAAAACACACACAAGCTTTTAATCTCGAAACAGTGTCAGAATGGAGTCAGGTATGTAGAGTGATTATATTTTACTTTCAAAAACATTGAGTAGAGGATACTAAACTAAATCGAACTTACATTGAAAAAGGGAATCCTATATATTAAGATTTTGATAAATCAAAAAGACATATACAAAACAAAATAATACGTGCTGTCGAAAACAGGCGTATGCAATCAACCATCACACACACAGAAAAAGAAAAAAAATAGGAGCAAGCAAGCTTATATCTACAATCGATTAACAGCCCACGAGAAATGAAACTTGGATTACATTTAATACATAAAGATACTAATATTACAGATATACAATGTAGGTACCCTTGCTGGTTCTATATTGAAACTGGACGGTCATTACTTTTCCGAAATGTTGTTAACTTAAACAAAACTAACTTAGTAGATTGTTTTCTAAAACCAAATTATAGATCCTAGACTTAGTTCAAATTGTGTTCATCCACTTGCAATTGATTGGTAGACAATGGAAAATGAAAAAAATGAAGTTGTCATTACAATCTTGTCATAAGATACCTTCATATCAGTGTGGTCTTTTCTGTGTATAAACAAAAACTTACAAATTGAAGAAAACACTCACTACAAATCATTAAAAGTCTGAAATGGCCTATATCTGTACTCTACTGTACTGATTTTTACTCGACCAGTCTGAATTCGTCTGAGATTTACTTGATAATACTCGACTGTAGTCTGAACCATACTTAACAGTCTGAATGTGTACTTGACCAGTACTTAACCATTTTATACGAGTCTGAAACGTACTCGACCTAGTCTGAACCGTACTCGACCTAGTCTGAACCGTACTCGACATAGTTTGAACCATACTCGACCTAGTCTGAACCATACTCGACCAAGTCTTAACCAAACTAGACCTATTATTTGTATCTATCAACTGGATTTTATCAATTTAGGATTTTTTTTTAATAAAAATGAAATTTGAACAACAACTTGAAATTAAAAATGTATTCAATACAGTATTGAAATTAAAATTTCACAATAATCAATCATGATATAACTTCAACTCAATATTAATCAACACTTACATAATAACATGTATCAGCTTTTAAAATGTAAATAAAACAAGCTGATCAAATAATCTAAAAAAATGAATTGTGACTAACATTTTCAATATTATTCAAAATGTTATGAATATTTTGGAAGTATTTTATGGTAACTGGACTATTTTTACCATTCACTTAAGCCTGGTATCGATTTATGGTGTCAGTTGAGTTCAGGTAATAATACAGTGAATGTTTTTTTTATTAAGATATATATAAAGTCGTATATAAAACAACTTAAAAATGAGAGCTTTTAAATTGTTTTGTTTTATTAAACCAAGAATTTAATATAATCAAGATAATAGAATTTCCATAGCAATCCTTGATAACCTTTTTAAAAAAGGAAATGTATTCCAAAGTAACAGTTAAAAAAAACCCAATTAATTTAAGTATTTTTTTGTCAAATAAACATGCACTTTAATATGTTCTAATTACCTCAGTACATGTGTGTTTTACAGGTAAAAAGAAAGCCCTATTTTCTTAAATTCGTGTATAACGTATCTAGTACATACATGTATATTCGAAAGGCCTTGTTATTTAATTTAAACAGGATGTTGCAATTTTGAATCAATGTTATTTAGAATTTATTACCTCTTACCAGGTGTGATCTTATTTATGAGTTTGGTCCCATGCAGAGGTTATACTTTATATTTCACCACTAATCAGAAAAACAATTTTATTTATTTATTTAAATGTATCCCTTTTATATATATAATATTTTTTTTTATCCTAAATATAATATATATTTTTTATAAATTTTGTTGGCTGTTGTTGTATATGTCAGTTAAAAAGAAATTTATTTTAACAGTTAAAAAAGTAGAGGTTTTTTGGTCTAGTATGGTTCAGACTGGTCGAGTATTGTTCAGACCTTTGGTTAAGTATGGTTAAGACTAGAAAAATAGGTCGAGTACATGTCGAGAATGGGTTAAGACTGTTTCAGACTGGTCGAGTAATAGTTCAGACTATTTTCAACGGCAAAGATAAGGGTCAAGTACGATTCAGTACAGTCAAGTATTGTTCAGACTGGGGTCGAGTAATGTCAAGTAAAAGTCAGACAAATTCAGACTGGTCGAGTAAAAATCAGTACAGACGAGTAAAGATATAGGCCATTTCATACTATAATGGTTTGAAGTGACTGTCACAAGATTGAACATCCTGTTCTGCATCATAACATGATAATATCGTGTTGAAAAAAAGAAAAAGAAATTGTCCCGGAGACAAATTTCTCAGAAAGTTAAATCCTGATCATTAAAGAGAATAATCGTATTAATTCAGGCGCAGATCTTGGTAATATTTGATTGACTTGTCGAGGTAAACGTAACGAAAGGCAGTATGTATACTTTTTTTTTATTTATTTTTTGTGAACAATGGTTTATCAACGTTTTGAAAGGTTTTAGTTCTGATTTCAAAAAAGCTTGAATAACATCTTACGCTTCTTTGAATTGAAATATCAAAAATGTTATATCTGCGGCAAACCCGTAAGTAGCAGCTCTGTAAGATTAACATCTGTCGTAATATTTATTTCAACTGTCGCTTCCTTAAGAAAAATGAGTCTTCGATGCTTCTTTGAGCGCAATATGTATTGGACAATTTTGATATTCAGGTTCAAATCAACATACTAAATTTTTTTTACATTAATTGAAAATAAAAATAAAATTTACTAGTTTTTATTTAGCGATTTATTTAGGACGTTGCGTATTTTGCATTCCAACTTATAAAACCGAATATAGTTTCCGACTGTATGAAATATATCTGCCTTCGCATTGTCGGTGTACTGTGATTTCAATTTTGCAACACCAATAGTCATTTGTGAAAACTGTCATACACATACAATTTCACTTACAGGTAGCATTTAAATCTTGGGCTTTCTCAACGTGTAAATATAAACAGTCAATTCAAAACAATGTAACGATAGTGATGTTTTTCTGTAGTTGAACAACGGTTTGTTTGCTAATATATTTGCATCAATGTGTAAACATTGATAATTGCATACGGTGTTATACAGATTGAAAATGCTGTAACTTTACGTATGATAGAATAAACTATTGTTAGGATTTACAAGAACCAGGCCTAGTACACTCTGTGTTTTTGTAAGATGTATTTCCAAATGTATACCTCTAATGAGTTAAGCCTGTTTCGACTAATTTTTATAGTTTGTTTTTCTGTTGTACTGTTACACCACTGTCCCAGGTTAGGAGTGGGGTAAGAATCTAGCAAACATGTTTAACCCCGCCACATTCTGTATGTATGTGCCTGTTCTAAGTCAGGAGCCTGTAATTCAGTGGTTGTCGTTTGAAAATACTTTATTTGGCCTTTTGAACTTTTTGGGATTCAAGCATCACTAATGAGTCTTTTATACACGAAACTTGCGTCTGACGTAAATACAAAACTGCATCCTGGTATATGATGAGTTTATTTCCAACCACTGAGACGAAGCCAAAGCTGGTGTGATAGAATGAACTATTGTTTGGATTTATTAGTATCAGACCTCGTATACTGTATTTTTATTGGATGTATTTCTAAATGTATCCCTCTAATGAGTTGAGCCTTTTTCAACTAGTTTTTATGGTTTTTAGTATGTTGTACTGTTACACCACTGCCCCAGGTTGGAGGAGTGTTGGGATCCTGCTGACATGCTTAACCCTGTCATTTACTGTATGTTTGAGCCTGTAATTTAGTGGTTCTAAGGTCGTTCCTTTTCTTGTATGAATTGTTTTACATTTGTCATTTCCGGGTCTTTTATAGCTGACTATACGGTATGGGCTTTGCTCATTATTGAAGGCCGTTCTGTGACCTATATATTGGAGAGTTGTCTAATTGGCAAAAATACCACATCTTCTTTTTTTATAAAAAAACAAATTTAAAATAAATTTAACAGGAGACATACAATAATATCGCAATTGACGTTGCAGTATTTAGATTAAGACAGTTGCTAAAAAAAGGTCAACAAGACTTTGTGTTAGGAAAGGTGCAATCAACCATGTAGCATGTTGGTGTGTTAGATTAAGGCATGCATTTTCTCTTTTATTTTGTTTTAAAGAGAATGACAAAATACAGCGGACGGGTGTTTTTTGAGTAATTTATTCTTCAAGAACTTTCACTTGCCGTTCGGTATATTTTTTTAATCTTTCATTTTTCATGAAGTGGAAAAGCACTTTTGTCTACGTTTTTGGTTTCAATAGAAAAACAAATCACAACTTTTCGACGAAAAAAAACAACAACAAAAACAAAACACTTTAAAATTGGTTTGTTTTAACGAACGTCTTTATGTCGGAAATATAATTTAGACTATTCGCCTTACTCAGTTGAAAGATAAGAGTATTAGCACCTGTTCCGAGACGTGAACTATTTTCATGAAATTGTAATATAAAGTGCACTGAAGACCTAGCTGTAGATCCAGACATTTCAAAAGGGTATTCCAACTCAGGATAAAATGGTGAGGTCCGACCATTTGTCCCAATTCAAAAGCATTGATCGCCAAAAAAGGGTTGTTCCAACCATCAGAACAGCCCGGGATCTCTCACTGCGGCGTTGTTCATTTCAACACATAGTTTATACGCAAATATGTTTAATTAATTGATATGGATAAAAAATGCAAAAGTGTAGCAGGCGAGAAGAATTTATCAAAAAGATCACAATCTATTTAAGTCATCGAGGCGACAGTTGGGGATACAAAGTTGCAATCGGGCATAACAAAAAACGACACCAACATTGCTATTTCAAATGTACTGCACTGCTACGAGTGTAATAGTTAGTTTATGTCCCTTGCTCATCGAATTTCCTAAAATTTTAATTTTCAAAGTCACAGTTTGTAGAGTATCATTTGAACAATATCTATGGTGGTTTTCGTATACTTACCATTACATAATAAGAATCCTGTTTCGCGCGAAAAGTATACAGCTCCTGCTGATAATATATTTGAGCATACAACTATCTACACCTTCAACGTTTTCGGTCATTATAAATCCGTGTCTTCAAATATTTGGCTTAGAGCGGTCCTGATGGTCAATTCGTCAATTCGTAAAAGCGCTTCGGAAACCTGCAATTTTAACCAGAAATCTTATTTTGTATTTTGAGATGACCCCTTGTTTTTGTCACCTGTAATCGTAAGTTTAATGTCTTATCCAAGGTATAGACCTAGTTTCCGCAAATATCAAATAACATCAATGCATTCCGTTTAGTAGGTTTGTTTTGTTTTCCATATTGATTCTTCGCCTTTTTATAGCACAATACATTACAGAATAATTTTGCCAACATTAATTGCATTTTTACATAAAATGATAATACCTATTAAAATGTTGATTTGGATTGTACAATTGTTCGATGGCGTTCCAAGATATTTGTCATTTTAGTTAGAAAAATATCGTTACAAAGTCAAAACATGAATGTAATCCCTCGTCAAATGCATTTGTCGTTGAAACCAACCACGCATGTTCTTTTACATTGCATTTACAACGCGTTCATTTCAAACCAGTGTACTTTGACATTTTGTACAACAAATATGCTGTAAATGAAATCCTTTATAATTGTGCCACTGTAAGCACATCTAGGACTTTGATATATAATAGGGGTTGCTCTCATTTGACTTTTCTAGTTTTGCGAATAATTTTATGACTTGTAGCAATCATTGTACATATGTACCTTTCAAGTGTATTTATATATTTTATTGTTTGTCTTGTCGAGTTAATGTGAAGGACTTATCAGTTGTTGTTATTATGTGGTACTGAGATGAAAGGTTATTGGCACTGAAGCATGCCATAGATCGTCATAGAAATAAAGAAATGACATGCAAAAACTATTTTTTTATTGTCAACAACTGGCCATTATGGTAATCGGATTTTAAAGTTAAGTGATCTCGAAACATATGAAATTTTATATTTTATGGAATTAGAATTAGCCAACAAAATTCTACAAAATTGCGTTTGGTGCTGGTTATTTCTTTTAAAACTCCAGACCTAAAAGGGTTTGATAAACTAAAGAAAGATTTAATAGGATCTATGAGAAACAAATTTAAAAAAGAATTGGTAATAGACAATTTAGTTGACTTAGAAATTTTTGGTGAAGAGTCTCTTGAACTCAAGGTAGAAATGCTTTCAAATTAAAACAGCTTGAATAAGAAAACGAACTTGAATCAAAACAGTTAGAAAGGAAAATTAATTTAAATTTAAACAATTGGACAATGAAGAAGAAGATAGACAGACGAAAAGACAAAAAGATCGGACATAATTTTGGCAGTTAAGAAGACATTTATTTCTATTTGTGTAATGCTTCTTGTATACTTGTAAATATTGTTAAATTTTAATTTTGTTTTAAATGTTGTTGGCTACACTTTAAAAATGATTTCTAGCCGTAACAGAAATTGGGGGCTCGTCCTAATCTCCCTGTTGCGGGTGTTTCATTATTGATAGGAGATAATCTAGCTAGGAACAAAGTGGTTGCTAAACCAATTGTTATCACTGAACCGGTGGTGGATGTGAAATCACCTGAAGATAATGCTGAACTGTATCGAACTTGTGTTATGACTAGGGCGATTGCCAGCAAACAACAAAATGAGGATTTACAAGAAGACCAGTTTTATTACATGGACCTTTCTGACTGACATTGAACGTCCCGGTAGCTCAGAAAAGACATAGTAAGACCACCATATATTAACACGAATATAATTATGCTATGGCCAGAGGTGAAAAGCCATTCATTAGACCAAAAGACATTTGTTGAAGAACAAAAGACAGACATTGGGGTTCTTAAACTGCGCTAGAGTGCACAACCACAGGAGGAAGCAGACAAAGTGACCGAATGCTATCACAATCAAGACGGCATTTTAATGTGGAAGTGGAGGCCCCCCGATGATATATATCGCAGAGGAGGAATAGAGAGTGATATACTAAGTGGTAGTGCCTAACGTCTATAGGCAAGACATTATTGGTTTTGCCCACGACACACCCTTGGTCGGATATTTAGGTATAATGAAGACTTGCCTTAATATCTTGCAACATTTCTACTGGCCCAGACTTAGAAATAATGTCACAAAATACTGCAAATTCCAGCTTTTGAAGAACCTTTCATCAGAGTACTAATTGACCGCGTTGAACCTTAACAAAAGACCAAGACAGAAAATGTGAATCTATTTAGAACCTTGTGTACATCCACGCTTTCCTAAGGCTATTCCGTAAAGGAATATCAAGACACCAACTATTGTCAAAGCTTTTATCAAATGTTTCACAGATGTGGTATGCGTGTTAATAAGACAACCCTACATCCAAGCCACCATTTGTAAAAATAAGCCATAAACAATTAGATCAAGTTTGTGCTTATATTATTTCACCAACGAATGAATACATGAGAGTTTCACTCTCAAAACGCGATTGAACAATGAATTCCTTTAAATCTAGTTGTTTCCTATTAGGCTGTAGAACACATTGACCTTCAACTTAATGTGATATTGAATGTTTCAGCGGCGAAGAAATTTTAATAGCGGCCACAAATATTAAAATTGAAATATTACCAATTATAATGATATAAACCAAACGCATCTGATTCTGGGGAGGGCGTTATGATAACTATTTTAGAGTCTTGTGGTGTGTATTATTTTAAAATTAGTTTTCATTTTGTGGTATTGTTTTGTCATCATTTTTCGTGCCTTTTCTTTCTTCATTTCCTTTATATTGTTTTCGTCTTTGTAACCATTTTTTTAAATGGTTCTTGTTAGAAAATGTTTTTAAGAGCACTTACATTTTAATCTACCTAATTTCCTGATGAGAGTAAAAAGCACTTTAGATGCTCAATATTTATAAAGGGTTAATTTTCTATTTGTATTTTTCTTGTAGGCATAGGTTTCTTATGCAACACATCATTTTTTGAAAATTATATACATTTTGACCTTTGTATCAAAATTCAACTGAAATATGAGATAACAGTAATGAGACACTCGTATTATTTTACCTAAAGGTGTCATCAGCATTTCGTGAACCGATACGAAATATGTCTAAACAGATTGTATGTATGTTCAAATTCTTGACTATGTTTAGTTTACTTTTATGGACAATACGTTTTTCATGTGAGGATTGTGTGATGTTCATTGTTTGATATAAAATCGTATGTGTGTAATAGATATATAATGATTCAAGAAATCGCTGCACTTTGAATTGTATTGTTGTCACTATAATATAATGTTATGCGACTGTCATACAAGTGAGAGGTTTAATCCACCGTTCTCTACATAAGAAAATGTTTCTACTAAGTCAGGAATATGACAGTTGTTTTTCCATTCGTTTAATGTGTTCGAAATTTCAATGTTGTCATTTAAGAGGGACTATTCGACTTGAACTTTCTTTGGAGTTTAGTATTTTTGTTTCCTTGACTTACATTTGTAACTGTTACTGTTGTTTTAAAATGTTGCTTTGTATCTGAATTAAAATGTTATGTAGGATCTGATGAATAAAATAGACCTGGTACTGGCCTTTTGTTATATGATGTTACCAATTCATTGACAAATACATTCTTATGAAAAACATTGATTTTTTATTGATGTCATGATATTATATATACTGATATCTAGGGTAGCCAAACCCAACAATGACAGGCATTAGAATGACACTCGCCGATGTCGTATCCTGGAACAGTACTTCTACAGCAAGTGCCACATTGATAGTGGTAGTCGGCAGAATAATTGACAATGGGGTACCTTTACACTGTGTCGGGGTTGTGCTTGCACTCCATGTTCTTCCAGAACTGTAATGTATATTTTAAACATCATTTGCTTCTGATTTTTTTTTATTTGTGTATTTTTTCTCTATCTTTATGGTGGCAAAACCTTAATCTGTTCACTGTTCATCTAATATGGACGAAAAAAACATTTTAACATTTTATTTGGTTTGTTTAGTCATTCAGAAGTCAATAATATAATGAACGGTGGAATATATTTAAAGCTCGTTCTTTTTTATCATTTTAACATGCTGACAAGAATATATTTGATTATTATCATTTAAAAGACAATACCATGAATGGCAACAATATTAGTTTTTGATACATTCATTGTATGTGTATATTGATGTTCAATGGTTGTCGTTTGTTGATGTGGTTCATAAGTGTTGGTCTGTTTTTTACATATATTATACGTTGGTTTTCTTGTTTGAAAACTAGTCATTTTTCTGGCCCTTTATAGCTTACTGTTCGGTGTGAGGTAAGGCTCCGGTTTGCAGACAGTTCTTTGACCTATAATGGTTTACTTTAACAAATTTTGACTCATTTATAGGGACTCCAACGTCACGACGTTATGCATTGGAACAGCCGTTTTTACGAGCTGACACTTGACTTTCATGTCTTAATTTCTATCTGATTGTGTGCTTAAATAAAATAAAAATTACAGCCTTAAATTTGTTATTCCCTACTGTTCTATTTTGTGTCCATTTGCTGATTTATTCTGTTTAATTATTGTGAACGTCGTCGCTAAACTCTAGCGTTCGTGATGCTGCACTTCCCGTGGAAGTGCAACGGTACCGAAATAATTTAGTACACGCGTGATCGCAATGAAAAGAAACGGTGAGCCAATCAAATTACGACTTTAAAATAACAACCAATGAACGGCGGATCTTCCCCTGGTTCTAAAAATATAATTTTCTTTCCAACCAGGGTTCAAGAAGGAACCGGAAAAATAATTTTCCTGATAACAACTTTGAAAAAAATATGTAAACAGTAAGTTAAAAATTTGAAAATCCAATCTGCATAAACTTTCAATGTTTTTTGTTGTTCCGGTAAAGTTTAAAGAAGAAATACCGCCTGGCTCACTGTTTTTTTGTCCAACAAGTTGATTGACCTCGTTGTCTATTTTTATCAAACAGCGTAATGGCGGCCCAAATCAACAACGTCATTCAGTGAATGTGATAGCGATTCTTTACGTTGATACATCTCGGTATTACGTTATATTTCCAGTACACTGATTTTCCAGACTTCTGATTCTTATTCAAAACTTGTTCATAGGTAATTTAATTTTTAGTAATATGTAAGTATAACATATTCTTTTGGAAGTAACGTGACCTTTGACTTTGTTTATCTCAACTTCACAGGTAATTACGGAAAATCTGAGATATTTATAGAAACGCAATGCAATGTAAAGTAAAGTAAAGTGATTGTGAAATCAATTCGGGATTACATTTTCTCATATTACCAAATAATTTAAAGGATTCATGAGATAAAAATAAAGAGCATCACCTTTAGTTGTAACAGTTGAGTGCCAGAATGATTTCATCTTCTTTACTTCGTTATTCAATATTGATTGTCCATTTTTTATGTAGGTCAAAATAAAAAAATATATATGTGTCCTTTGGGGTTTACTTGTTTATTTTTTTTTTCTTTTCTATTTTATATGACCACCCTAAATATTAATTGAAGTGGCTACTATAATGGGAGGGGGTAGCATAGGGTACCTAATATTACTTGCTTCAACATTGAAACACTTGACACATATATTTATTTTATTAAGCCTAATATTTATTGATCTTTATTTATGCATTTATAAGTTGACATATATGTATTTTATCTAATTTAATATTTCAGTGGCTGGTTATTTGAAGTTTGTTCAGTTGTTATATCAGGGAAGTATATTTTTATATCTAATTTTTTATATGATTTTTTTAAATTTTTTATGTGATTACAGAGATATGTAGAAGATATAAATTACACTAATAATAAAGTTTTAACATGAGAATAACAATACTACATGTATGTGAATAAAGTAAAGGTTTTCAGTTTCATTAATATATGTAAAAATGTAAAAGCATACTCTGAACTACTACAGTACACAATTTTATTTAGGGGCCAGATACAGCCCCCTCTGGATTCAGGATTTTCTCACTGCGTTGAAGATTTATTGGCGGCCTTCTTTTATTGTCTGTTATTTAGCTGAGTTGTCCATTTTGGCACATGCTCAATTTCCATTCTAAATGTTATAACTTAATTTGCTCCAACAAATTTTAATTTCTAGTTAATTTAGTTTAATGTACATGTATGTGTGAGGAAAAAAAAGATAAACAATTTGGGGTATTATTTTTTTTTTATATTCCGACTTCCAAGCCAATTTATCCTTTAAATGAGTTGACCGAAATTCATATCAACACAACTATCCCAAATTAAAGTTTGACAATGTAGTACTTTGTGTGTTTTTTTTTTTAGTGGACGATAGGGAGTCAGCAGTTCTCCATATACTTGACAACTTACACTGTGATTCGCCTTTACCAGCTCTTGATGTAACATACCATACATACAGTTTACTCGTTGATGGACTTGTAGCTAAGGGGGAAAATGTCCAACAAAATTTGCCGTTTATACTAAACAAAATTGATGATACTTTAATTATCCCAAAAAAAATTAGCAACCTAACTAGGAAAGTGAAAAAATATTTAGAAAGTGGTGGTGATAAATTAGCAACCCTCAAAGATTTGCAGAAGGATCCTGGTCTGGAATTGCCCTTGATATTCCCAAAATATGGCATTACTACTGAATGTCTTGTGGATAAAAATATATTGCCGATTGATCATCCACTTTCATTGTCTGTGCAAGATGTCCTCTTCTTGAGGAGATTATTGCATTACAAGAACCTGCCATGGACACATGCAGAATACTGGGTGAATACCCTTTTACACACATCTGTTTCCGTCAAATCTGTTCGTCTCCAATGGAACAACATTCACCAGAAGTTCCATCATTATAGAACAAGTGGTTCTCCAGGTGCTGGTGATGATCTGTCCACTTTTATGAGTGACCAGTACCATCACCCAACTACTCATGGTAAATCAACAAAACCAAATTTGAAAACAGTGGTAATTTCTCAACAGCAGAAAATGAGAAAAATGAGAGTAGAGCTTGTTCAAACTTATGCCTCCCTAATAAACGCTACTGATGAAGTGGAGCAGCTGACATTGACCAATGCAACCTTAGAGGGCCAGATGGGAGACTATCAGAAACTGAAAAATGAAATTAGATATAAATGTAAGTGTAATGCTATTAATGATTTAAAGAGAGAAATTGCCTCTTTAAACCCAAGAAATGTCAACAAAAGGTTTAAAAGGTGTAAAAAGCAAATTCAAAATTTACAAAATCAGGTTAAAACTCAAGGTGAAATTTTGAATGACAGAATTACAATTATGTTAAATGAAAATAATGAGTTGGAAAAGGAGTTGGGAGATTTAAGGGGTAAAATTTGTCATTCAAAAACAAAATACACACAAGCATTGAAAATGAAAAGCTATTTTAAAGGTAAGTATAAGTCAGTGAATAAAAAAGCAGAGGAGTCAAAAACTGACAGTAAAAAACATGAAAAAGAAATTAATATTTTACAGAAACAGGTTGAAAGTTTACAAGCAATGGCAGATGATAATAAAACAGAAAAATTAGAAATGTTTAGCGGGGGGAGGTACAAAAATGAAATTAGGCAAGTTTATATGGATCTAGTGGGCAATGGTGTAGCCATTGAAAGGTGTGAAGGTATTGTGCGATCTGTCCTTAATAATCTGTTAAATATAGAAGTTGACAGACTACCAAAAAAAAGTTTAGCCTCAATTATGGCTATTGAAGCACATGTTCTATCCCAGGCACAAGCAGCTGAAGCTATGCTTAATCATACAAACAACTGCTTACACCTTGACGGTACAAAAAAAAAGATTCACTGAGTATGCTGGCTTTCAAATTTCTACAGAGGAAGGCTCATACTCTTTAAGTCACCAGGTTATGCCATCAGGTGATGCAGATAGCTATATACAGGCCACAAAAGAAACTTTTTCAGAACTAGCAGAATCCTTTTCTGAAAATATTGAAGAAAAGCAAAAAAATGAAGCAAAGCTTTTGCTAAGTGTTAAAAACATTATGACAGACCGTCATATTGTGAATAAAAGTTATAAAAAGTTACTTGAGGCTGAAAAACGTGCTGTTATTGATGAAAATATTACAGAACAAGAAAGGGAATCTGCTGCTTCAGTCAATGGTCTCTTTTGTGGCTTGCATGTCCTGCCTAATATGGCCTCTGCAGCATTGAAAGGGTTACAGAAATTTGAAACAGAGAACAACATAACATCTAACAGTATATTTGAAAACAATTCAATTGCAAACAACATGATTTATGAAATCTGTAAGGCCTTTATATCAATGTCTGGATGCCAAAAGTCAGGTGATGCTCTAGATTTTAATGATTACCTTGCATCTATCAATGAAAAGAATTACCTGGTGACCTTTTTACATAACCGATTCAATATTTTATTTGTTGATGGTGGCACAGTTTTTTACCATAGAGGGCACATCAATAATTATCTCACCTCTGGGAGATGTATCAAGACAAACAAACTGATCAGTTCAATTTCAACTAGAATTGAAACTGAAACACTACTGTCAGAGTGCAGAGCTCTTGGCATCATTGGAAAGCTCATTTGTGGTCCTTTATGGAGAATTTTAGAAGATGACAAAATTAGTTTTTTTGAGATGAATGCTTATTGGCAAATTTTAATTGAAAAAATAGACGAGCTTTCCAATGATGCTAGTGAACTTCTAAAAGGTGACCAAATTTTTCATGTAGCTGGTGCTGACATCCTTAAAAAGGATGTAATATATGATTGTCTATTTGAAACTTATGACAAATTTGATGCCCTCACACTTCAGGCCTTACAGGCAATTTGCAGAGAAATCTGTCCAATGCTGAAACGTCAGTTGAAAGACCAGTTACCTGGTGGTGTATATTACATTCCTGAACAACATCTAATTGATAAATGTCAATCTGTTCCAAAAACAAACAGAATATCTGAAGCTGACTTCTCAGCATTGGACAGATTAGACAAGCAGGCACCTCAAAAAAGCACAGTAGCAAAATCTGGTATAATTAATTACTCTAATAACAAAACAAGCAACTTTTTAAAACAGTTGTCAAAAGAAAAAAGAGAGAAATATTTTGAAATTTCAAGAAAAGTTGCAGTCAGAAGAAGTAAAAACGAAAAAAGAAAAAAAACAGAACTTAGACAAAAAAGATTGGCTTTACAACACAAAAGGATAGAACAAAAACAAAGAAAAAAAGAACGCAAACAATTGTATAGCACCAAACTTGAGACACAAGCAAAAAAAGAAGGAATATGGGTAAGCGTTGAAGAAGCAGCTGCAAAAACCTCAGGTTTAACTAATACCAAGAAAAGACAACTGATCAGAAATCAAATCTTGTTTCACTCCAAAGTTATTAACTCTAAAATTACATCTAAAGGATTGATTAAGTTTCAAGACAAAAAAAAACAGTTGTGCACAGACCAACTATTTGACAACTTGAAAAAAATTATTCAAAGCAATTTCACTGAAAATATACCACCACAAGTAGTCACTTTGAATAATGCTACAGAAAATACAGTACATGTTAAGAAGGCAAATATAGCAAAAAAGAACAAAAAATCAAAGCGCACAAATGCTGACAAACAAAGTTCTGTAATAAACAATGAACTGGCATTTCAAGTAAATAAATATTATGCTGTGGCCTTCACTGATCGTTGGTACCCAGGCAGGTGTTCTGAATTGGTAGATAAAGATACTGCTTTTTTTGAATTTTTACACCCATCAGGCAAAAATTACAAGTGGCCTGCAAAGGTAGATAATGAGAGAGTACATGTAGCAGGTGTTCTTTGTGAAATAAACATTGAACCTATATCAAATGGAAGGCTATGGGTAGTACCAGAACAACAACTGGTTGATAAAATGTTTAATGAATAAAACCTGTATTTTGTTTATTATCTTTAATGATCCCTGAAATTGAATGTACATGTGTTGTTATCTTTTAAGATTTTAAATATAATGACATATAATTGCAATCAAATATTTATTTATTTATTAAATTGTTTATAGACTTTGTTTTTTGTGTTCATTTTGTTTAAAAAATATGTTGGATTTCCATGGATTTTGATTTACTCTATGCATATGCTTATCACAATGCAAGAAAGAAATTTGGACGTCATAATTTTAAAGAATAAGTTCAATATTTTTTTTTCATTTGGACTATTGAAAACTGCCACCAGCATCCATCTTGGATGACCATATTGCATTTTGTATCAGTGTATACATCAATACTGTTCTGAACTTTCCCAATAATTACATGGATATAAACTTTTCATAAAGAGTTGTGGAAAATGTATCAATTATTTTGGTGAAAAACCATTTTGTAGGCAAAAAAATTCATTTTGAGTGAAAACTGCCACCAGCAGCCATCTTGAACGGCCATATTGGATCTTGTATCATGATTTATATCAATGCTGTCCTAAAATTTCCTTATAATCACACATTTGTGCTGTTCCTGATGTTTTCTGGTAAATAAATCTTCAATTTTAGGAGAATTTTTTTTTTTCAGTACACATGATCATTTTGAGGAATAAAAATTGCCCTCGTCGGCCATTTTGGATGGCCATTTTGGATTTTTTTAGCCAGAGAATGATTCCAAGATTTTTTAATTTTGTTTAATTCTATACATATATGTACTTCAACAAATTTCATGGATATTGGTTTTGTGGTTTGTTTTTAAATTAGGTTTGAAAAGTGGGTTTTGTTCAATTTTTGACAAATTTCTTCGGTGCCACTGCAAAAATGACTAAGTCCACACTCTGTCACGCCCACTTTGCCACTTATGTTCAACTAAGTTGTACATGCAAAAGTATGATTTTTACACAAGTCTTCATAAAGTCAGTGAGTTGATGCAAGAAAACAACTATATATAGTCATATTTGAATACTAAAGTGGTAAGTAGCCATACATAATTACATTTCCTGACCAATTGGACGCAAAATTTTGTAAAATTTTCACATTTTCCAAAATAATAGCCAAAATCTGCAACTTAAAACTTGCGTAACTTTTTTATTTTTTGATCAATTTTCAAACTGTTTTTTTTGTTTTGTTCATGATTACAAGAGCTATCTAATTCAGTTATCATATGTGGTATGGCACACATACATAAATTTCTCCTGGAGTCCCTATCATTTACACTCATACCACATCTTCTTATATCTATACAAAAATTCTTCTGAAAAAAAATGATTTATAAAACTACATGTTATTCATGAACGTTAATGTATGACAACATGAAAGTGTTTTTCTATCTTTTTTCAAATGTAAAACTACTTAATACAATTAAGGACCTTGCAAATCCAGAACTGTCTACTGTACAAAATAGTTTTAGTGACTTAAAAAGCCTTATGTGTACTACATATGAATACTCTTTCTGTAAGTATTGGTTGCCCTTTAAAGGTCGTTTGTCAAAGTTTATGATATTTAACGGTGAATAAATGGATAATTCATTGCACATTATTAACTTTTACGGTACTTCGACATTTCTTGTAATAAAATGATAACTAACCTAAATAGTTCATTACAAATTTGTATGCGTCTTTTTACAGTCGCGTTTATCATCTGTCAGCTGTTGGTACAAGCAGTTATTTTAAGTCATTGGTTAAAGAAGGTGTCATAGAATGGTCGTCATATTAATCCTATAAGAAGTTCTTGTACAGCCGTAGTTGGTCTCGATCAGCTTTGTAAGTTATCGGCTACGCATCAAGCCAATATTCTAGCCTCGACCCAATATTCAATACGACTGTACTGATATATGATACAAGATTAAAATGCAAATAAACAAATTTAATTCCACTATTGAATAATTTTCTGGTAAATAATTTGTTTTATAACGATTGTGTTTACTCACCACATGCAAAGATCAAAAGTAACACAAAAGACCCCCCAACAATTGATAAGTGTCTCATTTTTAATCGTCCTGAAAATATTATAATGATTGTACAAGCATTATATTAGCGTGACTTGATGAACGTATTTTTGTTGAAGATTTTAATGTTTCACTATTAAATATCAAATTTCTAAGTTTTGCCATCAAAGTTGTTTCCAATGAACTATAAACATTATATGAGCTTCCTCGGAAAGAAATCGACCTTGTGAATATCAAATTGTCTGATTTCTGGTTGGAAAAAACTATGCTTAGTATAGGTCTGTAACTGTTTGAAGTTAAGTTGATACAAGAATCCTATAAAACAGACTAACATTTATCTGATATTTTGTTTTATTATTCCATATATATATAGAAGCTACCAGAATCAAATTCTTGGTTTAAAAAATATATAAATACAAAATGATTAAATCGTACTTACCTTCGTTATATTTCTCTAATAAAGTCTGCATTAATGTACAAAGTATTTATTAATAATTTATAGTAGATCGTGTTCTTATATAACTAAGATTTTGCGTCTTATAAATACATATTCAAGATAAATCTGTATTGTTTATGTTTTCTGACACATCGTCCTGATAAGAGACAATGCAGTATGATAAATAGTGTCAAAATGTATCCTTCTATATGCATGTAGCTGTTTATAATTAAGCAAAATAAAAGCAGAAGTATAATGTAAAAGTATAAATCAAAAGTATGACCAAAAAAATTATATCTAATATTGTCTTTCACGTTTCTAGTAATTGAAATAAAACAACTAAATGTATTGAATATTTCTGTAAAAAAGTTGCTTCGTTAGCCTTTTTAATCATCAATATTTGAAACAGTGTCAAAAGATGGTAAAATATCTAGAATTATGTTGTTTTCGTTCCAGAAACAACGAGTAAAGGACATTTAACTTAAAATTACCTTTTTAAAATTAGTTACGTTTACAAAACTAACTCGGTATCAAAATTATAGATAATAGATTTATTTTGAACTGTTGTTTGCTTTTATATACTTAAATGGTGTACATTACAATTGAAATTATAAATTCCTTTAAATCATGATATACTTTTGTAATTATATGTTGTGTTGCCTATTTGTATATGTAAAAAAAACAATAGATTATAAAGGCATATAGAAGAAGAAGATACTTTCAAAGGGACGTAGCAAAAGTAGAAATGCACCACCATATGATTTTTCTTCACCACTCTTTTTACAGTCATATAAACCAATAAATCAGGTAAAGAAAAAAAGTATAGTTCTGAAATTGTTGGCTCCTCAGAGGTGTACTTTCTTGTGCTCGATACACCATATACAGTATTTTGATTGTTTAATTTCTTAGTCTGGGTACTAAAATCGTGCTCGAAATCTTATGCCCTATTGGCTTGGTGAACATATCTTAACTTAGAATGTTCAGCCAACTACTATAACCCATGCTACATGTAAGACTGGTTGCCACAATGTGTAGTTTGCTATATCATATCAACATTTTAATCCCACGATTTTAAACACTTTTTGGAGTACTAGTATTGTAATAGTTTATCTTGTGTGTTGCAACTCATATGGGATAATTTAACACAAAGCTGCCATAATTGGTACATTGTACATGAAGGTTTGCCATCATATATATTAACTTTTCCCGTCATTATTCTTTTGACTATTATACTACTATGATACATTGTGACACATAATGTAATGCAAATTAAATGACAGATCTATCAAGTATTGTTTTCAGTTTATCATTTCAAAATACACCAATCAACATTTTAACATTGGCACATTGTGACACATAATTTAATGCAAATTATATGACAGATCTTGTGAATATTTTCAGTATATCATTTCAAAATGAAGCTATTAAGTATGGTTGGAGCAACATTTATATATGCTACTTCTACTCTTTTCCTGTGGTTAGTAAGTTACTACATAAAAACTTGAATATGCACTGTTTATAGTATTATATAAATCAACGTACAATATGACACATTACTGAATTAGCTTCATTCGAACTTGGGTGGATAGTTGTCACATTGGCAATCATACCACATCTCCTTTTTTGTATAGCTATAAGAAACTGTTGTTTGTTTATAAAGTTTAGCAACTATAAACCAAAACATTGAAGGCCAACACACATTTAGATTGAAAGACTGACAATATATAGTATGGACTTCAGAACAAAGCCGAACAAACAAATAAACTAGAATACAATCTACGATTTTTGTAGAGGAAAAAATTTAACAAAAGAGAAAGGGTGAACTCTGGTGCTCAGGAAATGTCAGTAATTCCTGTTGCACTGGTAAACACTGTCGCGTTACTCTTAATAAAGCGTCAGGAAGAAGCTAATTAGACTATTTATCTGGGTAGACACAAATCATTCTCAAATCAATAAAAGATCGATACAAACATGTGTTCACCGTATTTTTTTCTGTTTGTTTATCTTAAAACATATTATAAAACATCATAGTTAAATCTTCATTTTTGCAAAATATAAGAAAAATCTATCTAAAAAAATATATACTTACGATCTGCCTTTAACATCAATTTAAACCTTCATTACGTGCAATGTACATATTAATACATATTTTTGGGGATATCGAAAACTAAAAACGAGAGTCAAATAAATTGGAAATAGAGAAATATCAATGACAAATTATGCTATTCAAGCTTATGTTATTATTTTGTTAAAGAGCAAAAATATTTTGTTTGTTTTTACTATATTGACAGGTTAAAGGTTCATTGACGCTCCTTATCCCCTTTCATTTATAAGGCAGTGTATCTCAATATATGCCATCTCTGTTTGACTCTTCTGAAAAACCTAGTCTATTTAAAAAAGCACTAAAGATAGTCAAAATGATCAAAAACATTTTTGATGTTTAATTCATTTAAATTTACTTTATCTAATGTATATCATGTAAACACATTAATTAATTTTATACTATGAGTACATACCTTGCAGGAGATAACAGTCACGATGTTATGTTGTCTGCCTTTTATATCTCTTTAATTTATATTGATTACAGTAATCCATGGTTAAGATATGCACTCGATTATGTTATAAGGTTATGTGAATCTGGGTTATAGGTGAACTCGTTTATGTTATAATGTTATATTATTTATTACTAGTATAACATCCTAGAAAGATGTCCTTTTTTCATTCATTGTCATATAAAAGAATATAAGTATTATTACACGTGTACATATAGATTATTACATTGATAAAAGGAGTAGGTTCAGTAAGACCCCTTTTTGGCCCCAAAATATAATACATAACATATATAAAGGTTGAGGATGAACACGGATGCGGCCACTTTCATTTTTACCAAAAACCATATGAAAAGTGACATTTTTCGGCATATTAGGTAGATTTTTCATATTTGAGCTTGAATCGGATCGTTTTTAATGACTAAATCTGTTAAAATCTTTCACATAAACTAATTAATTCAAATAAAATAGACATTTAAGTTTTTAAAAAGTGGTTAAAATATTTCGTCAGATGAACCTGAAATTTGAGGCCAAAATCGGTCCTTACCGGACCTACTCCTTTATAATTTAACTATCGAGATTGGACAAATCCGATAATCCACGCGTAACTATGTAATAATCTGTTTCTCTAATGATTAGAAGATTTTTTTATTTTTTTTTTAAACAAAAATCCCCTTTCGACTGCCTTCCACTTTCCACAAAGTTGTCAATTTCATTAACATCTGTTAAAACATTTTGATTCCTTCAGTGAGCTGAGAAAGGTTATGACCCTCAAACTCAGCCAATCATCTTCTGAGATCACCGGCAACCAGACGTTGATTAGATTTTTTTATACAATGGGTTCGGAAAGGGAATACATTTCCATAGAATTAGAGAATATTTCTTGTAATACAGTGCACTTTTTCAGCCTCCTGCTTCCCGGACAGTTGGTTTAAATGTAAACGGGAATCCACAGTTTTCATCCTGTGCAACTGAGTAAATTGTAAACAGGAAATATTTGTAATAAACAAGTATCAATTTAAAAACAAAAAATGTATATTTTAATGTAGAAAAGAAAACCCAAGTCTGGTCTGATAAGGATAAAATTAACTTGCAGGTCTGCTGAACAGTTTATAAAGTTAACTTTAACTTTTATAGTGGTCATAGGACTGTTATAAATTAACTTCTGTACAGGTTATGACTACCCCTATCTATATTTAAATAATCACAAACATACGCAGACAATGTTGTTTCATTTACAAATCCCTACACAGATTAACAGTAAATTGATTATACAAAACACAGTTTATTGTTTACCTTTTACCTCCAACGGTTCTACCGATATCCATTCATAGAACAATGAATCAAATTAATGTAGAACTTTAACTGTAATAAACATTTGCCTGAAGATTTTTTATTAACGCAACTGATACATCTTTCAAAAAAGATATTTTCAGTACTTGAAGTGCGGGGTAAAGAATCCACACAAAGTGATTGTGAAGATGGACCACACGACTTAAAGGCAATTGGTCAGCCGTGTAGGGGTACAAAATTTCCATGGCCAGATCAGTATAAATTATTAACCGACATGCTATTTATGTGGGTTTTTATGATACATAAAAAATGAAGGTATTACATTTTAACAACATATAATTACACGAGTATCATGTCTTGATTTGAATAATATTTTGTCATTGATATACTTCTCTCAGTTAATGTAGTGCTCTTAGTAGTTTAAATGTTGTATCACTACTGGGGTTGTAAGTTAGAACACCACATGTTGCCGGTCCATTCGAATGAAATCTTCATTGACTAGAATTGCCATTTTTTCTGTTAAAGGTCTGTGGTTCTCGCGCAGCATTCCTGATTCCTCAATTTAAAAAATGTCGCCACGAATTAGCACTTGCTTGATGTTAACCATAAAATGGCAACCATCAATTATCCAAACTGAAACGATATTATAATTTCTGCTTGCATGGAAGCTACATTGTGTAGTAAAAACATGTTTAAAATGATTAAGTTGTTGTCATCCCGAAAGTCTTAAGGATTAAGAATAACTTTGTCACAAATGAACACGGATATATTCCAGTGTTTGCCATTTTGTATGACACGTACCAGAATCTTCAAATAAAACATGTAGCTTTCAAATGTTATATGAAAAGTGAGCACTGGATATTAAATATCATTACTGTCTGCAAACATTTTTTTTCATAATACTAATCTATATCTTATTCAAATTTTTTTATTCAAGAAAACTGTTCCAGTATAATCCTGATACATGTCAAGTGAAAAAGTTGAAAAACATAAAATATTCGAAAACAAATCTTTTTTCACAAATGATTTGTGTTTCTGAAACATACACTTTTGCGTCTGTCCCAAGTCAGGAGCATCTTACCTTTGTAAGTCTTGTATGATTTTTAATTTTAGTTTCTTGTGTATAATTCGGTCTTAAGTATGACGCCCATTATCACTGAACTAATATACATATTTGTTTAGGGGCCAGCTGTAGGACTCCGGTTGCGGGAGTTTCTCGCTGCATTGAAGACCCGTTGGTGGACTTCGGTAGTTGTCTGCTCTATGATCGGGTTGATGTCTCTTTGACACATTCCCCTTTTCCATTCTCAATTTTATGCACATGGTAAATATGTAATAAAACAAATAAATATCAAAATATAAAAGAAGGATTTTAATTGTGTAGGAGAGAGTAAATGACACAACCAGGGTTATATTTCCTACACATTAAGTTACGATTTCGGACATGCATATAGGGATACCCCAAAGAGACAGCAACGCGAAAACAACGTAAACATAAACGAAACAACAATATTTAGCTAAGTGAAGACATAGTGCAAAGGTTTTCCAAACGATTTATATCATGCAAATAGATAAACTCATAAATGTACACTTCATAAATTGGTGAAAGATGTCACACTGTGGTTCTCAGAATGTCTGGCTAAAGAACATGCAGGTGTCAAGAGTATGTGACAAATTCAAACTTTTATTGATTATGATGTTCCTTGATGACATAACTACTAAAGTTAAAACAAATATTATCAATCTATTTAACGTTCTTTTGAAAAAAAAACATTTACTGAATATCTGATTCGACAAATTTTGAAATACATTGATTGGGAAAGCTTCATATAGCACCATTTCCTGAGTCTCCAGACCTGCTCGAAGCATAAGTTTATATGAAATATATGATACGGGTTATGTCCGTTGTCAATATAATGAAATTTCATGCGACTTTCTTACAAGTCACAAGTTTCGCTAGCTAAATGTGTAGTCAATTCTTTCCAATATTTTACAGAATAGACTGTTATCGGCTTATGTCCTTTAAATTCATCTAAGTCTTATCTATGTACAAAAACATGGAAGGCAACATGCATTGAGGTCGAAAGACAGACAAAAGTATGGACAAAAGAACAAAGAGGAAAAGACAAATAACTAGTCTACACACATTTTCCATTTTTTTTATCAAAGTTAACCTCACCAAAAGTAAGGGGTACAAATCGGGTGCACCCGAACAGTAATAAGTACCTGCTACACTGGTTATCCCTGTCACCTTACTTTTAATACAGCGTCAGTAAGAAGCGAAATGGACTATTTATATTGGCAATCCCAAATCTATAAAAAATCGATTCAAATGTTTGTTCTGCTAATAAACACAACATATATCTATAGGGATCCAGAGAGAGAGAAAGAGAGGAAGGGATGAATTCATAGGTCGAATCAACACAGAGTCTTACATATTTCATTAGCATACACTGAACGAATAAATATGATCAATGACACAATGTAAATACAAAATCACTAAAATAAGGGGTGAGATGTTGAAATGATATCAGAAAGACAACCATAACCTTGGACAAAATGTCCCCCTCCCAAAAAAAAACAATATGTACACAGGTAAATCAAAAAAGAATTGCTGTGAGGTATATAGTAATATAGTACGGAAATGTGTTTAACAAAATAAATAATTTTGTAGTTCATAGTACGAGAACAGAGGTGAAGATTGATAGTAATACCAAACACTCATCAAAGCTGTTATATATTAAGAATAAAGAGACGAGATATAACACTAAATAAGTAAATATTACATAACAAACTAGCATTACAAATTGTATCAACAAGGCAAATTAACACAAAAGTCCGATTTGAAACGGGGAATTATGTATTAATAGGTCTTTACGACAGCTTGACTATAAATTCAGAGGGTAACATCAGATCATTCTAATGCAATTTGGATGTAACATTATTTTTCATTGGCGAAAAGTTGCCGTCAAATCCACAGTTGACCAGGCGTAACTAAGGAGGGACCCGCCAATTTGAATTGATTGAATCAACAAATGTTCGATTACTACTATATAATTGAAAACAAAACAACACCTACCTCAAACTCGCCGTTTTAATGTAATTTTATCCAATTTGAAGCGTTAAGGTAACATAATAACCTCCAGATTGTAAGTTTTCATTTGTATGACGTCAAGTTTAGCCGTGACGTCTTTGTGCCAAAATCATTTATGAAGTTTCGCGGATTTTTTTGTATTTGTCAAATTTAGAAAAAATTTCCAGTTTTATCGTATTTTTTCTTTTTGTAATGCATCAGAATCGTTTAGAGTTTTGATTTGACGGTCGCAAATCTCCGTTTTACTGTCTCCACTACGCGTTGCCAGTAAAACTGCATTTGCGACCGTCAAATCTACAATTGACGGTGGCAACTCTTCAACTACAGTACTGTTATTCCTTAATTAGTCGGAGTTTCGGTACAGTCATCATTTATAAAATACTCTTCTGCTATAATCCGCTGATAAAATCAAAAACTCAATAAACGTTTTAATTCAGATTTCCTGATGAAAAAAAGAAAGCACTTCAGATGCTCGACATTTATTAAGGGTTGTTTTCTATTTATATTTCATTGTAGGCATATCTATCTTATGCAACACATTGGTTTTTGAAAAGTATTTACTCTTTGACTTTTGGATTGAAATTTAACTTAAACGTGCCGTAACTGTAATGAGACACTCGTATTATATGTGCATATTCTTGACTAGTGTTCATTATCTTCTATGGACATGATGTTTTTCGTTTGAGGATAGTGTAATGTCCTGTGTTTGTTATAAAACCGTATGTGTGTAATAAATTTAGTGTATCAAGGAACCAATGTACTTAATGTTACATTGTTGTCAATATAATTGAAAGCGACTATCATACAAGTGAGCGGTTAAGCTAGCTATAAAACCAGGTTTAATCCACTGTTTTCCATATAACGAAATGCTGGTACCAATTCAGACATATGACAGTTGTTTTTCCATTCGTTTGCTGTGCTTGAAATTTTTAATGTTGCCATTTAAAAGGTTACTGTTGTTTTTATAATGCATCTTTTTACCTGCATTAAACATGTTATGTAGGATTTATAAAAAAAGAAGATGTGGTATGATTGCCAATGAGACAACTATCCACAAAAGACCAAAATGACACAGACATTAACAACTATAGATCACCGTACGGCCTTCAACAATGAGCAAAGCCCATACCGCATAGTCAGCTATAATAGGCCCCGATAAGACAATGTAAAACAATTCAAACGAGAAAACTAACGGCCTTAATTATGTAAAAAAATGAACGAAAAACAAATATGTAACACATAAACAAACGACAACCACTGAATTACAGGCTCCTGACTTGGGACAGGCACATACATAAATAATGTGGCAGGGTTAAACATGTTAGCGGGATCCCAACCCTCCCCCTAACCTGGGACAGTGGTATAACAGTACAATATAAGAACGAACTATAAAAATCAGTTGAAAAAGGCTTAACTCATCAGATGGACAAAAATACAAGTAGACGTGGCCGGGTACTTATACATCCCGACACAAAAACTGTTTTATATATCATGTATAGACCTGGTACTGATCTTGTTATATGATGATACTTATTCATTGACAAATATATTCTATATAAAAAAAACAATTTTGTTTTATTGATGTCACGTCTGCATTATCATATATATACTCATATCTAACGTACCAAATGCCAACAATAACAGGCTTTAGAATAGCACTATCCGGTGTGGTATCTTCGAATAGTACCTCTACAACAAGTGTCACACACAGATGTTGATAGTGGTAGTCGGCATAATGAGTTACAATGAGGTACGTTTACACTGACTGGGGATTGTGCTTCCACTCCATGTTCCTCCAGAACTGTAATGTATATTATTAGCATCATTTGTCTTAAGAAAAATAGATTCTATTTATAGCATGTTTTCTTTATATTTATAATGACAAAATCTTAATCTGTTTACTCTTCATCTAATGTAGACGAATATACATTTAAACTTTCTATATTAATGTGTTTAGTCATTCAGAAGTCAATACTTTAATGAATGATAAAATATATTTAAAGCTCGTTCTTCATTTATCGTTTTAACAAACTGACAAGAATATATTTAATGATTTTCATTTGAAAGACTATACCATGAATGCCTGCAATAGTACTTTTTTATACATCCATTGTATGTGTATATTGATGTTCAATGGTTTTTTCTGGCCCGTTGTATCTTGATGTTCGGTGTGAGGTAAGGCTCGTTTTTGCAGACAGTTCAGTGACCTATAATTGTTTACTTTAACAAATTGTGACTTGGGTGTAGAGTTGTCACATTTGCACTTTTTCCAAATCTTCTTATATCTACACAACAATTCTTTAAGAATATATGATCTTGGTCTGGATCATCCTTGTTAGTTTTCGTCTACACCTCGAGTCAATAGTCTAACCTCGACCCAAGACCCAATACAACTGAACTGTAATATGATTCAGGATTAATATGAAAAACACCATTTAATAAAACCATTGAATAGTTGTTTGGTAAATGATTTGTTATATAAGGATTGTGTTTACTCACCACATGAAAAAATCGGAAGTAACACAAAAGGTCCTCCAACAAGTGATAAGTGTTTCATTTTAAATCTTCCTGAAAATATTAGGAAAATATATATGAACTATGTCATAATATCTGTTCGTATAAGAACAAGTATTCTATACATTCATTCTGTAAGGATTATATACTATAATATTTATACTAGTCGAAATTCTATCTCAGAATTATTTTGTTTTATTTGGAACTTGTATACACTTTTATCTCGTAACACTTCATTGTGAACGATATGAGTTATCTTTCTTTTAATGTAAACTTCATATTAAACAGATGAAACATGATAAAATGAGTTTGCTTTGTGCTTGAAAAACTGAATCTGTTAAAATAACCTTTTTATAAATGGCTACACATTATTTAACGACGGAAGGATACAATTAAAACGTTTGGTACAGGTTTTAAAAGTGTATGAAATATTACAGAATTTTGTGGATTAACATATATTTTGGAACGTATTGTATGATCATTATGTAACGCTATTCAAAATTAATTTTCAATGCCATTGTGAATTTTGTTGCTAGTTGTTGTCTTTTTTTATTTTTAGTTTTTACGACTGGATACGGACTATGAAATGAAACACAATACTTTATGACCAAACCCGATACTGTTGGTCTCGTATGAACCTACATATAATGACGTAGCTTAAAGATAAATATTGATACATTAAACGTTGTTTATATATAGTTTTGTATTATTTAAACATTTATTGAACGATGAACTTCATATCAAATTAACGTGACGGAATAAAACCAATTTTTGCAGGTTGTATATTTGACTTTTTTCTGCATTGGATTAATTCAAATATATTAATATGAACGAATCTGATATGAATAGCACCTGGTCTGATTAATTTGTACATAACACTACCAAAATAACTCTATACATATCACGTTCTTCTGTTACGCAATATTTAGATTTTCGACGATGAAAAGAATAGTGTTTCTCAAACTGCTATGTTTCCAATGAAAATTATCCGATAAAGTGTGTGGTGCAAGATTTTCATAGTTTTTATACTTTTGGCAATTGGCCTAATAGAAAGACAACTGATGTGGTATGATTGTCAATGAGACAACTATCCACCAACTGTCTCATATCCTCCAACTTAGTTCATATATTGTGGTAATTTTGTGAAAATTTAAAAAGTCACCTTAAGTTTAACCATTATGTTTGGTACCTACGAAAAAGAAGGAAGAATCATTCACTTGAATAGTTACTGAGATGATGTTTTTGGAGTACGTTAATGGTATTTCGTATATATAAAATAAAATAACAAAAAAACTTTACTCCAAGGAAAATTCAAAATGACAAAATCAAAATCACTAACACATCAAGCAAATGCAAAACAACTTTCACACTTCTGACTCGATACAGGCATTTCCTTAGGTAGAAAATGGAGAATACCGCTAGTGTTAAAGCTATCTAAACATCTTACTTTTATGATAGTCTCATAAAATTATATTGTTATGCGTTTATTGTTTTACATAGACTAGGGGTATAGGAGGAGGGTTTGCGATCTCAGAAAACATGTTTAACCCCGCCGCACTTTTGTACATGTCCCAAATCAGGAGCCTCTGGCCTTTGTTAGTCTTGTATGGTTTTTATTTTAGTTTCTTGTGTATAATTTGGAGTTCAGTATGACGTCCATTATCACTGAACTAGTATATATATTTGATATGGGGCCAGTTGAAGGACGCCTCCGGGTGCGGGAGCTTCCCGCTGCATTGAAGATTTATTGGTGACCTTCTGCTGATGTCTGTTCTATTTTGGGGTTGTTGTCTCTCTGACACATTCCCCATTTCCATTCTCAATTTTATCATATTAACTGTGCAAATAAATATAAAATGTCGAAAATAGGAACATTTTATCAACGTTAAAATCCCTTGTTGTATTAACTTCAAATACACGCAATACGATATAGGCATGAAAAAAACAAAAATACAATGCATATTTTATAAGAGATAAAGCAGTTTTTAAAATACCTATCCAAATCAATAAAAATGATGATAGAAATCAATCACAAATCAAGAACGTTCATTTGTTTGTTTGACAATCGAATATTGGTGAATATCAAACGCCTAGATGTCTTATGTGATGCCTTGATAATATGTGTTGTTATGTTTCGGTAACTCAATGATATTTTGTCTGACTTGCATTACTGAGACAACAAATGTTGAAACATACAATAATAAGGATTATTAAACCACACGTCTCAATCTTTAAACGAATGAGTCCACAAGTAAATGTATGTGGCAAATACGCATTGTATTTTTTTCTGGACGAGTTGATTTAGATTAATTAATACGAACAAGTATTTTAAAAATGCATGCTTACGTTTTGAAAGTCATTCAATTTTATTGAATTCGAAATGTAAAATGTTTGGTGTTTTGCGTAGACACAATATTCAAGCATGTGTAAATGATTTTGTCTAGGATTTTGCATGACACTACATGATGATAACTTTTTAAAAATCAGCTACATGTTTAAACCACGTTCTGTTGGTTTTGGTTTTATGAAATATATGCTTCTCAATGAACAAAATAAGTGTTTGTCAAACTGCTATACATATTCAAAAATTCAAAAAAAGTGTGTGATTAATTTGTTTTGAAATTTTAATATTTTTCAAAGGATCAAAGTTAATATTTTGTCAAAATGTATGACAATTATACGAGCCAAATTAGTTTCTGTCAAGACTTTTGCTATCAACTTGAAATAGTGATAACTCGAACAAAGAATTGATACATCTGAAAAAGAATTGCTATGCAAGAATACTTAGATGTTACGTATGCATTGTCAAAAATTTGCTAATCTCTCGTACAATATTTAAACGTAACACAACTAAATCAGACATCCTATTATTTAAAACATGAACAAAATCCTTATCGCGCCAGACTTAGGTAAAAAAAATCTAACGACAGACAGTTTCCTATTCAGAAAACTTCAGGATATGTTACAAAAGAAGAATAATCTATGCCAAAACACGTTGGTATAACATAGCACAATAGACTCTTAGAACCAACGACAACACTTTTTATTTCGACTTATGTCTAACATCCTTATGGATTATTTGATAAGAAAGTTAATTTCATAATAATACTTAGTCAGAGTAACACCTTATTCATATGCATGTTATTAATATTGTAACTTCAATGAAAATCTTATCAATAAAATGATATGTGTTGTAAACGTCAATTAAACATCAACCAAACGAACCAAACAACCAATTCAGTGAATTGTATTTTGTTTAGATACTGGGAATCTATGAAGCTGGATAAGGGTATTGACATGTACGAATACATCGTGTGTATAAATTCATGATATGTAATTATGTTTAGATAAACTTTCATATGTGTGTATACCTGATTCAGTTATTGTGTACAAATCGAAGATTTTAATTATAAAATGTAATCACGGCTACTGAGGAATATAAATATAGTCACTGTTTGTATTCCTGAGACCGGTAGTAAAACCCTTGCAAAATTGGGGAGTCTATTTGTCTTTCCCGGATGTATCAATACACAACAACTTACAGTCATAGCGTGGACGTTAAATCCGATTCGTCGTGTAGAGAGAGAAAGCGCCTTACTTTCAGAACCCTTGCTAGAATATCCGAAGATGACTTATTGCAAGTCAACATGTCGGTCCCTACCAAATAAAATTATGTTTTTTCCAGTAACAGTCCAAAAATCTTACCTTTATCCTTGGATGGCCCCTTTTACAGGACCTATTGTATTAATTATTCAGCTGTTCTTTCTTAACAAGAAATATTTGCCATTTGACATTAAGTAACCAACAATCGAGCAATAATCTAATTATCAAACTTTTAAAACTAAACGATAATACGTTTACAATTGAGTTAAATTCGTGTTTGACTTTTGATAATTGATAATAGAGGTCGGTCATTTAAAGAAGTATCAACTGTATGATATAGACTACGTATCCGCATCTGCAGATTTACCAAAAAAAGCATGTGATTCCGAACTTTAATTTTATGTACTTTCATTAATGCAAATGGCCATGAGCAATTGATTGATTTTTAATCCAAACAAAACAATTAGAAAATATCGAGTTCTGTGAAACATGTAATCAAACTTTTAAAGATATTCTGGATAGTTAAAACAGTTACAGGCATGCAACTCAATTGGAGTACGTCTGAACCTCGTTCCCAAATTTGACATTTCGGTAATAGAATACGTACCCTGTGTATTTTGAATGTTAACGTTGTTCATTTCTATTATTATATTGTGAAAATACATTTAATACTATATATGTTGTCTGCATAAATAAAAATATTTTATGAATGTGTCTTCTTCCCTCAAATAATCGGTCTCGCTTGTTGTTTTTTTCCCTTTTTTCCCCTTTTTTCCCCTTATCTCTTTTCATTCCAGCGTCACTGATGCGTCTTTTGAAGACGCAACGCGCTTCTGTTCTGAAATATAAAATGTCAATCGTGGTATCTATGACATGTATGTTGAGTTTATTTATTGGTTAATAACAAACACGTGGAGCGAAGGTCTGTGGACGTGATCATTGTTTTTTTTTATCTACTTATACATTACTGTAGGACAATTCGGGCAAATAGAATGTGCTTCGGTTTGTCTGTTATTTGTGTGAATATTACTTTTTTAATTTTATTACTTTTAAACATGGATGATTCAGAGCTGAAATATATTGATGGTTACAGTCTCATAAACGTAGACAACATTACCGTTTCAAATAAGTGAAATTGCGGTATAACACACTATAGGTACATATCATTCATTTCGTCCCGCCTACCTTCCTTCCGTTTAATTTGATCTCAAAGAGATACAAGTACGCGAGTTATTTGTCAAATGACAATGATAGTTTTTGCTTTTTTATTCTTATTTCTTTCTTTTCATACTTTTTTTTCCACTTTTTATAAAAATAGGCTATATTAAATATTATTCATAAAAAAATTGATATTAAGTCATTAGGTCGTTATAACTCAAATGATATATCACTTGCTCTCTAATTAAAATGTAATTTGATCGCAGAAGACACATACACGTCTTCCTGGAATAAACTTGATTATTACCTTTAAGTTTAAATTTGAAATTTGAGAAGGCGAAGATTATATAAAGTATATATTTTGCGGCTTAGTTGTCACATTACTACTCGACATGAAGTCTAGGTTGCGCTGAATATCTAACGTTTTAAGGGGACAACCATTTGTTTTTCTTGGTTTGGTTCGGGCAAAAAGGAAACTTTCCAGACTGAATATACGTTTAATTTTCACCTGTTGCTAATTAACGAATTTATTCTCACTGTTATCACAGTGCATGCCACGATGTCGATGTCACATAAGCTGTACATCGAAGACACCTCATTTTTTTATGGACAAAAATGAAAATATTTAAAGACACTGCGACTGTGTAACATTATATACTAGGACTGTTTTAGAGTTAATACATTGAACTTTTGTATTGCTGTTAACATATGCTTACACAATTTCAATACATATTTTGTTTAAGCATATGGTGTACGATGTTGTCTAAAACAAGACTGAATGGTACCGTACTGTGGGAAAAAAGAGATATTTGCTATTCACCATTGGGAGTACACACCGCAGTAATAACCATACGACATTTAAAATGCAATACGTATGCTTTAACAATGTATACAAATATGAAAGTCTAGGGTGTTCTGAGTCTACAAACGTTGTGAATAGATTTTTTTTAAAACATGCGGTCACGCATTCGAGGATTGATTCTAAAACATTACCGACTGTGGGCGTTTGAATGTAATACATTTTGCACTTAAGTTATATTTACATTTTTGTTTGAACGTTCATATTCTGTTTACGTCCGGAAAAGTAACAACATCAGATTTTTTTTCTCGCAAGAAAACGTTAACACACATGTCATATAAATAACAAATTACCAAAAGATAAAGCTAAGTACCATTGTGATATGACGTCATTGTTGCACAGAAGCACCTACATGAACTTCTTTATGGATGCAGTAATCTAATTAAACCGTTTGTTTGTTTTCATAATTCAATAAAAAAAGAAAATAATTCTGTTGAAACTTGATTAGTTTCTTTTGTGTTCATTACAATAAGTAGATTGTTTGATTTCACATATTTGATAATAACTGTTCGTAAATCAAGGTATGGAAGAAACTCTTTCATCATTTTTTTTTTAATTATGAGAGAAAATTGATTAATTGGATCGATTATTGTTTAACTGTCTGTTTGAATTTTGTTCATGCATCTGTCAAGAAATATTCATTTGTTTCATTATCAGGAGAGTGTAAAAATCAAATGAACCATTAAATCAGAACAAGCCTGGAGATGAGAAGATATGATAAATTAAAAGCAAATAACACAAGGTCTTGACGGGGTCCTTTAATACTTTCAGTATTCTTTAATTTATAAATGCCATTTTTTGTTTTCTTAATTTATTTTAACCATGATCTTTCTATTCCGTATGATTTAGCACTCATTTTTCTTTCTATTCTCTAATTATATTTTGGCTTGGGGGAGGGAATTTTTCTCTTTTCCTGATTGTTCTGACCATTATTCTTCACTCTGTTAATTCCATCCAGATCCTCTCGCCACATGGTAGTGTTCCTTCATCTTAAATTTTGAGGTACCAGATTACAATTGGTCTCAATCTATAATGTAATGAGCAAATTTGTATAGTAGTATGTAATTCATTGTTTAAGACTATTATTTTTACACGAATAGTCTTAAACAATGAATTAAATAATTTGTCAACCTTTTTTCAAGCTAATAATAGAAATTATGTGTTTAAACATTTTTACGACTGTTTTTTTTTTCTAAAAAAAAACCATAATATTTGTGTTTGTATCATTTTATTAACTTTGCGAAATAAGAAAAGATAACTCAGATCGTATGGGAGAGAACTCAGATATAGTTATTTTAAGATAAAAAGTGTAATGAATTTAAATAGTTTGATATGTAACAAGAAAACAAGTGACCCTTTTTTTTCTTATCTGAAAGCATGCTATAAGAACTATTATCCATCTCACATTTATTTTAAAATTCTATGGTGAAGTTTTTCCATGCTTTATCTATTCAAATTCTGACAATATTTCACAACCTGTAGCTTGATAAAAAGTTGCGTGACCCATAATTTGTATTATATTTTTGAAAAAAGCAATGTAAAAACTTCATTTTGACAAATAATTTAAAAAATCTATGGAGATAAGTTCAAGACACCAATATTGAAATTACTGTCTAATGCGTAATTCAAAAAGGGTCCTCTGTTGGGTCCGCAAATTTGGTTTACATACAAATTAAGAAAATAAATTGGGATTAAGAAATTTTTATACAAAATTTAAATCCTGGTATACTTGATGATTTTATTTACATTGTTGGTTCATGTCTGTTATATGTTTTTTTCATAAACATGTTGATAATAAGGTAGTTAGATTTCTCAAAGTGTTTCACATTTTTTCACGTCGGGGTCTTGTATACGGTATATGCGTTTATCTCTTTGTGGAAGCCCGTACGGTTGCCTTTACTTACTCATACAAATTCAGTTGGACTATTATTTGACTAATTGGCAATCATACCATATTTCAGTATTCAGTAAATTTTATATTGATGAAGACTTAACCTAAATGATCCAATAATTGTTTTTTAATGTAATTCTGTATAAACGTAATATACGTATTATAAAGTTGCAAGTGCGTAATTGTTAAATTTGTGGACCATTTATTTTGATATCGTGCGAGTCGTTAATGAGGTATTGGCGTCTTTATTAGTAAATATCAAATTAATTTACTTAAATTCTTTATTTATCAAAAGCTAATTTTAGTATTTTTTCGAGCGTTTTTTGATGCGTAACTATCAATGTGGTTCTGCATTGCATCTCTTTAGTGTTGATTTGATTAGATATTTCAACCTCGCTTTGAAATCTTATCATCTGCTGGTTTTTTTACCGATTGCGGCATTTTTTTTTAAGAAGAAATCGCTTTTATTTCCCAACATTTCGTTTATATATTTTGCTTATAAACCAAACAGTTATGGCTATATGTGAAACTCGTCCTGTTGGAAAGAACTCCTTTTCAAATGACAGTGTTCGTCCTATATAAATGTTTTCGTGTTGTTGATTATCTGCAAAAACTGTTACCCAGATACTTGTGAAAACATATGGATATATTTGCAGTATTTGGCATCAGTCTTTTATATTATCTAGATTTATATTCACTGTCTATCATAGGATGAATGTTTGTAGCTCCGCTGCTAGATTTCTGGCAATTTACCTTTCACTGGTATATTTGAAAATATGAGGTTATAAATAACTATCACAAATTGTGGTAACTGAATTGAAGATTAAAACAATTTGGATCACCGTGGAAATAAAAGTGATGGATCAAAACCCGACAATTGTTCATTTGTAGTCAATAATAAAATTTATAAAAACGAAATATGTTTTGATGCAGCGAATACTACAAATCCGAGTACCTTAGTAAATCTTTCTTTATCGACAGTTGTTTTTACAACAATCGGAATTCTGTATCTGTCCATTTCGCAAGATATATGTAGGCTTCTTCAAATGTCAACTCAAATATCACAATTTTGTGGTAGACCGAGAGTCCTTTGAAATTAGCAGTACATTGACGCCAAAGTCTTGACTATATTTTTACTTATGTTTGTTATCACAAGACTTCAGAAACCGTACAACGAAATAAATTTAAAATGTTTGTCCATTTGCAATTGCAAGATCACTTAACGAAAAAATATTAAGCCGTGTTTTTTTATTGCGTCTTTTCTGAGATGTTTTTCTATCTAAATATACATAATTATTTGTTTCGTACGATAGCGTCTAAACCGTGCACAATATCTACAGAGTTACTTGGTTTTTTGACATTGTGTAAACAGGAAGTACATTTTGATATAATATTAAGTTAACTATAAAAGTCATATAATCCATATATTGATGGAACACCTTGGAGTTGCATTTTTTAAGACAGGAAATTGCAAAATTGCTCCATTATTTTAGGCAAACGTATTAAATGCATTTTGAGAATTAGTGTGACGTAAAAAGTAAAAAAACAAAAATACTGATTCGAGGAAAATTCAAAACGGAGAGTCCTAATCAAATAACAAGATATCAGGATTATAATAATAATAAAAGTGGCATTTCATTCATAAAAAAAGTCAATCATTGTCCTTATTTTAAAGGGAATTAAGTAAATAGTAACAGTTCGTTTTATGCAATAAGTGAAAATTAAACTGTCTAATGACATCAGAAATAACATTCTAACTGAAAGTAGCTGATTATCATTTTCACTATTTAATGAAAAGAAGTATATATAACGCAATCTATTTGAAAAAGAGAATTTCTATTACAACTAAGATATGTTTTGCAGTTCAGTTACATCATGCGGACACGTTTGGGGGAATCGGACACGTTTGGGGGGGAGGGCACGTTCCTGAGTGTTACATATATTATATATATATTTTAAATAATCTTTATGCGTATATTTCATTTTTGCAATATAAACCTACAGTTACAGTTTGAAGAATTGAAAGACCTAATATTGTTCCTTCTGAACATTTAGCAAGATGAAAAATTGGCATTAGAATGGATTATGTTCTTTCTTATTAGTCTTGATTATTTGTATTTTTTAGAGATCTTTGTCATTACTTTAAATTGTAAAAAAAAAGTAAACAGGTTTTCCTACTTTTCACATTAATAGGTAAAATCTGATATATACCTTTTATGGGGCTGAAATTTGTCGATGGATTAAATTACTTTAGTCATGACTCGATTACTTTCCTCAACTTTATCAATTCGTGCAGATGTTTGGACGGGCTGGGGATTATTTTGTATATGAATGTAATGGATTATATAGCACTGTTATGCATGATTGGTGTTAAGCAAGCTAATAATTAAAACAGTTTTAAACAACCATTGTCTTCCTTAAATGCATGTACTAATTCATGAATTTAACAGCTGTTTTCCCACTCGTTCCGTAGGATAATTAATTCTATCTTTATATTTTGTCCGTTTGCATGGAGCTCTCCTTTTCTATAGATTCACCTTTCAATTCAGCTAATTTGTTATGCATTTTGGTCTCTGAAAGACGGTTAGTTATCGTAAAAGAGTTTGTCGATTGCAGACTTTTGAATGACCTCGTTTTGACCTTTTCGAGTTCAAAGGGTGTGTCTAATATACATGTAGAAGTCTTACTATAAGATATGAATAAAAACGATATTCATTAAATGACAAAATAAAAAAAAACGAACAACAGAACCAGATTTCTTTTTCAATATCAAAATCTGATGCATTAATAGCAATAACACAAATTAAACTTTTTTTTTTTAATTATTTCTTTAAGATACAGTAGATTTAAAATGACAGTTATTTCAATGCTGAATGAAGTTCTGTCAAATAATGTTCTTCCGAAAAATCAATAAAAGTCAAGAAAAGAACTTATTGACACACCAGGTATTACGGATGGAAACAATCCTTTTTTCCAGATCTTAATTAAACTCTATATTTAATCAATTATTTGCAAAGCAAAATTGTTAATAAACATCAGTCACATCAACAGGAACAGACTGAAGATAACTAATCTTAACGCCACCTTGTGGGGTTAATGACGCATTTAAGCCATGAAAAAAATGTATTAAAGTTACCTGATTTCATACGGAGACAAATAATGGCGTAATTATAGTGTCTATGGATATAATTTCCAACAGGAATTCATTCAGAAAATAATATAAAAATAGCTTATCCATAACAATGAAGGAAAACAGAGGGGTGTCGCAATAATAGCGATTAAATATGTTTTAACAATGAATATCATTATCGAGGATTTTTATCAATATTCTACAGAACGCCTTTTAAAAGTAAATATATGTTATCTGAAACCCGTTTGCACGATTTATGCTTCAAGGTTACGACGCGTATATATTCCAGCGGAAAAAGAAAACTGAGCAGCCTGAAAAATTTTATAAAATTTATAAATTGAACAATTTAGATTTTCAAAAATGCTGCATTGATCAAACGATATCGGCTGTTTGGAACTTAATTTCTAAAAAAGAAATGAAACAACATAAAGAAATCGTCCATGACCGCAACCAGAAATGAGGGGATACATATTTGAAAGAATATAAGGTATGTTTTAGAAAACATACCTGTACATGCTGTACATCATGTACATTGGCAGATAATGGGGTATTGTTTGTAATTTACTCTAGTTAGTTTTACTGTGCGTGTTGTTGTGTATTTGATTTATCTACATTAGTTTGAGGTATCGGAGGAGGCTTGAGATATATAAAAAAAAAACATGTTTAGCCCTGCTGCACTTTTGCGACTGTCCAAAGTCAGTAATCACTGGCCTTTGTTACTAGTAGCCTTGTTTGATTTTTAATGTGACGTTTTTGTGTATATTTCAGAGTCTGACGTCCGTTATCACTGAACTAGTAAACATTTTTATTTAAGGGCCAGCTGAATCACACCTCCGGTGCGGGAGTTTCTCGCTTCTTTGAAGACCCAGTGGTGTCCTTTGGCTGCTGTCTGCCCTTTCCGGGTTGTTGTCTCTTTGACACATTCCACATTTCCATTCTCAATTTCATTAATTCATATTTCGTGACGTACAGTTATTGAACGTAATTATAGTAATTACATTATCAAGTTACACTTCAATACTTGTTTGTGTATTCTCTGTGATTTGGAGAGAAATAACAGATTAAAAATTGCAAAACTTTTGTAAATATGCATCTTTTATAGTTACATGTGCATATCAAAGTTTAATCAAGCTTACTTAACCATGTAAAGATAATGGACGTTTTTTTTTCGACATCTGATATTTTAATAAAGTGTTAATTAGTTGCAAACTTAAGAACAACTTGTGGAATAAAGGGTTGTCATACTCCCTTTGGGTGCATACATGGTACTGACTAATTGTTACTTTGAAAAATCTTAACTGTGACTGATTTAATTTGTAGACATTGCTTCAAACCAGGCTTTCCGAAATTTTAATTTTCAAGTCTAGAAATAAATGTAAGGGAAACTTTTTTCAACTTATGCACTCATAGATGGCATTCTTAAAAACTTTAAAACATAGCGTCGCATTAGACGACAACATGATTAATATTGATATTCTTCATTTAGTTATATTCAAAAGCATCGATTAGCATTAAAAGAAATTAAAATTATAACAGAATGATGACTGCTGTATCCCTATTTTGTTAACATTTTTACCTACAATATCTGTTTGGCTTGTTAACACATTGGTGTCAGTATTCTGATGTGTATCTAACATTTTAACCATTAATACAGCATTGTAATTAAGAAGTAAAATAACAAAAATGCCAACTTCCTGTGAAAGTCTCTTATCTACGTAACAATATCAAAAACTCAAACACATCAGACGAATGAGAAACAACGTTCACATCATATTCCTGACTTGTTCCCGTACACGTGGTACATAAATGATACATAAATGAGATTGAAACAGTTGTTCTTAAATTTCAATCAGCAATTCCAGACTGAGTCATTTTAAATAGATTAAAAAGATATGTTTATCTTTCAACATGTTCAATGAAAAAAAAGTAAATTTGACTTAAATTTCAATGAGGATATGGTTTGGGCTTTACAGAATTGCGAACATAATAAACAAAAAGAGAATAATGGGAGTGCTAAAATAGAACGAATAACTACAAAAATTAACGAATTGGGTAAAACTATACTGATTACCAAAAATTTGCCATGTCCAGATTACAGATATCAAGTATTGACAGCATTTTAATATCCACCGTTTATTTTTCGTGTTTTTTTTCTATTTGGTTCTAAACAATTCTATTTGAAGTACACCAGACGACGGAAGATAGAAATGATAATAAAAACATGCAAAGTCTATAACAAAGCAATAAAAATGAGGTATATGTGTTTGAAACGATATTCAGATAATAAAACTAGTAAAAACAATACATGAGTTATAAAAGTAAATGCAAAACTATTAGTAAAATGCGTATAAGGCCGTTTGTTTCTATTTCAATGTGTCTCCCTGTAATCAACCTTTTTGTTTACATCCTAGATTTTTTTGGCAAAACGTATAACTCGAATTCCAAAATACTTGTCGTTTCTTTTTACTACAGTTTTTCTTCGACTAAAGTTTTATGCCTTCGTGTCTATTCCTTTTTGTCCGAACGGGGTAGTAAGTTAATACAGGCAAACGTTATCTACGTAACAATATCAAAAACTCAAACACATCAGACGAATGAGAAACAACGTTCACATCATATTCCTGACTTGTTCCCGTACACATGGTACATAAATGATACATAAATGAGATTGAAACAGTTGTTCTTAAATTTCAATCAGCAATTCCAGACTGAGTCATTTTAAATAGATTAAAAAGATATGTTTATCTTTCAACATGTTCAATGAAAAAAAAGTAAATTTGACTTAAATTTCAATGAGGATATGGTTTGGGCTTTACAGAATTGCGAACATAATAAACAAAAAGAGAATAATGGGAGTGCTAAAATAGAACGAATAACTACAAAAATTAACGAATTGGGTAAAACTATACTGATTACCAAAAATATGCCATGTCCAGATTACAGATATCAAGTATTGACAGTTTACCCATTCGTTTTAAAGATGAAGAATAATGAACGGACAACTAAAAGAATTCAAAACTAAAGGACCCCATCAATACCATCTCTAAGCAGACAGTATTTTTAATCAAAATTGTAAGGAATGTTATGTGTGTTATCTAATGTCATGTCCGTTTGGTAATGTTCATGTATTACTTTGACCTGTAATATTGCAATACGATAAATTACTTTTCCTAAGTCATTGTACATGTTGTAATGTAATTAATTATATAATCTCTAAAAATGGTAATTGTAATTTAATTGAAGCCTTTTGTAATGAAATTGAAATGTCATTACTATATTTTAAAGTAATCCACCCAATGTCTGGATAAGAGAAGATAATGGTGACTTTTTTTGAACTTTCTAGACAGCTGTTTAAACTGATTTTTATAGAGTACAAAATGCGTACATATTCGTTTTCGATACTAAAACACCTACGTAAAAACTGTTAACTCCCTGAATGCTGATTAAATTAAAAAAAATCGGATGTCTTTCAATACGGAAGTGTTCGTTAACCAACCACATCTGAGACGGGAACATTTCTAAGAGTCTGCCGAATGTCCTAACAAATATACATTTCAAAATGTACTGAATCATTCAAGAGAATTTTTAATAAAAGTTTCAGAATGCGTCGCCATGCAAATCTCACCAAGTGTAAAATAGTTTTGTTTAAGGAAGAAGGGCTAGAAATAGCAGTAGATCAATCAAACTATTGATAATTATTTTGAAGTTATGGTTACACTTGATGTGTTAGATCTCTCTGTGTTCTTTCGAAGAAGTTTACATTACATTTTGTTGCGAACAAATGTGAAATAAAAATGTGTACGCAAGGTTGAATGCATACTGGCAGTATACAAAAACAATTCCTAGAACATTTGAAAGTAGGCTATTTTGATAAAACCGTTTAAGATATTTGTACAACAATACGTTCTCTTCTTGACTGCTGAAAGTCTTCCGAGTGTATATTCATCATAATGAAAGCTGATGGGTTGGCACTTCGTGCTACAGGGAAAACTGTCACAATATTCTATTTTTCATTTTATATATGTTTTCGCATCAAATCATCATATGTCTGTTTTGTTGAACGTATTTTATTGTCTAATTGACGTTTTTCACATATTCTCCATTTGTTATTGATTTAATAAAAAAATTGTGTACTTTTTCGTTTATCCGTTCTATCTTTCAACGGCTACTGTTATTGATACTGTATTGTTAGACATTGCAATGACCATAACGAGGCAAACAAAGATAATTGTTAAAGTCCTGATTGATTTAGGTGTACCTTATATATATAAATAAAGAATTACAACATCGACGGCCCAGTCAGCGTCATTCATCATAATTTAAGACTGATTTGCACGCCTATCAATGCCAACAAAAAAAGACCAACAACAAACAATCGTTCGCAAACACAACATTGAAAACAAGGGATAAAACATCAAATATCTCAATACCGGGATGGCTTCTAGTATTCTGAAGGATAAGCTGCTTTTGTTGTACCAGTCACCATGTTGTGAATGGGAATTTAAAATGCGATGATAAATCGCAATCAATATTGTATATTTATATTACTATTTAACTAGTATGTATTTCTCCGTTCAAGTTATGTTGCATATTAAGATATACCTTAATCCATCACCATTTAATATCCACCGTTTATTTTTCGTGTTTTTTTTTCTATTTGGTTCTAAACAATTCTATTTGAAGTACACCAGACGACGGAAGATAGAAATGATAATAAAAAAACATGCAAAGGCTATAACAAAGCAATAAAAATGAGGTATATGTGTTTGAAACGATATTCAGATAATAAAACTAGTAAAAACAATACATGAGTTTTAAAAGTAAATGCAAAACTATTAGTAAAATGCGTATAAGGCCATTTGTTTCTATTTCAATGTGTCTCCCTGTTATCAACCTTTTTGTTTACATCCTAGATTTTTTTGGCAAAACGTATAACTCGAATTCCAAAATACTTGTCGTTTCTTTTTACTACAGTTTTTCTTCGACTAAAGTTTTATGCCTTCGTGTCTATTCCTTTTTGTCCGAACGGGGTAGTAAGTTAATACAGGCAAACTATTTAGTACACGAATTTGTGACTCGTACTCAACATTTATACACGTCTAACCGTATGAATGTTCATTCCTATATACATAAATATTAAAATAAGTGCTCAGAGCAGTATACATGTACTCAAGGTAGATAGTAAATGTTAATTTGATTACAATTGGGCATATTATATTGTACACTTGTGATGAAAGCTATATGTGAGAAAAACACATCACAAGAAATACTATCATGTTGAAGCAATTCATGGAAGATGCCTTCCATAGTTGCATTTATAATTTACTGATATATCTAAGGGATTTATATACTGCTTCTAAATCCTACATTAACTAGGTTATTAATTCCCATACGTGTATGAACATGTGAGCCCCATGATGCGAATTGACCTGGATTCTCATATGACAATATGGCACCATGTTTCAAAGTATCTGTGAACTTACAAATCGTGAAACATTTTATTGCGTGATGAAGGAACTTTGCCAATACCAAAGTGATGGTTTATTTCAAACGTCAGTGATTACACATAGCAGCATGTCTTAATTGATTGATTATGTTCCTCGAGCTATCTACTCAACTTACCAATTTACTCGCGTCATTCAGGAAACATTTGACAATTGAAAGACAATTATACTAATACAAACTCTAATTACAATTTAAGTTCACTCTTAAGGAGTCGCTTATTTATACCACTAAATATGTGTTTTAATAATCGTTACTTTTAAATGTAGTTGAATAATTGATAGGGTATATACATATTTTACAATTACGATGAAGGAAAACAAGAATTATATAACGATAAAGATATCTCCTTGATGTTTAATTGTGGATGTTTTGATCTACAAAAATTAAACAAATTAGTATTCTTAAAAAAATATGATACAGAGCATTCTACCAATGCCATCAAAAAGACAAATTCATGTTCATTTTTATCTTTAAAAAGGTTAACTCATAAACATCCTACTGCATGTCGATACATTTAGTTTTAGCATTGCAAAAGTCCTGTTTATTTGGACTGCCCTTGACGTTGAAATACTGAATCTCTGCGATGCGTTTTAGTTGTTTTGAGTCTCTGATGTATGCTTTTTCATAATAAATTGCTTTTGGCTTTTTATAGCTGTCAGTAACTGTGAGTACTCTCAAGTCATACTTTCTTGTTATTTGACCTGTTGGTACTATTTGTAATGCTTTTTTATTATTAAATGTTTACTTATTTTTGTTGTTTTTATGAAATTGTTGAACCTTGCACAGCGGTATACTACTGTTGCCTTTATCTATTCACCCCTAATTTTATTGATTTTGTATTTAAATTGTTTTATAGATTAAGTTTATTCGCTTAGTGTATGTTCACTTGTTCACATTAAAAGGTTGAAGGTTTGTACCTTATAAAACGTTTAAACCCGTTGCAACTGTCTTAAATAAAAGATCTGATAGGCAATAGTAATTTTTTGTTGATGTAATTCATAAGTGTTACTCCTTTCTTGCTTTTCATATAGATTATGCCGTTGGTTTTCCCGTTTGAATGGTTTTATACTAGTCATTTGTGAAGCCCCTCATAACTTGTTCGATGTGAGCCAATGATATGTGTTGAAATCTCTAGTGTCAATGATACTAATAGCAATATTTTAACTTAATTGAATGCATAGATTGATTGTAAGGTGTACATATCTTTTTCACATTATTCATCTGAACTTGATTTGTATTTTCATAGGTCATTGGTTAATGTTTAATATGGCTGATTACGATTTTTTCTAAGAAACTATAAACAACAAGTAAACTTTGCCTAGTGTATGGAAGGAATGTTAGGTGGATATGTGTTTTCGGTTTAATTTTTTTACCTTGATCTTATTTTTATGTAATGAACCACACCATCAAACGGCAACTACTAAACCGGTTCTGATTTTTAAATATGAAGGCATAAAGATTCACTGACAAGTCTTTAATTTTCGAAACTTTCCTGTGATTCATTTAGGTTGGTACATGTTTTTTTTTATCCACGCGTGATGTGAACTTACCTACTTAAGGGCAATATGAATTAGGTGTGAAAAAAAAATGAAAAAAAGAGCGATTCAACTAAATACAATATAAGTATCTCGGGCCGTGCAAAAGTATAGATATTTAACCTGTAATATTCAAAGTTCACACATGCATTTCCCTTACACACTTAAATACAGATCGAACAACTAACCATTAGTAAGAATATAGGAACGAATAGATTACTGCAACATGTGCAAAGATTAAACAAATCATATGTTATTATACAAATCACACACTCTGAATTATACCAAAAAATCCCCGAAACGGACATTATCAAGCTGCTTGATTTCTTGATTGATATATTTGATACGTTTGAATGATGTATTTGGGATCCTCCATTTTTACTTTTGTAGATTCGAGCGTCCCTGGTGAGTTTTTTGTAGACGAAACACGCGTCTGGCGTATATACAAAATTTAATCCTGGTATCTATGATGAGTTTATTCACAAACTTGTTTGTTGGTCATTTATGAAAAACTAGACACCGGTACTTTCAAAGAAAATGTGAAGAACTCCACTATAATGTAAGCTTTATATATGATAATGTCCTCTCACTAAGTTATTTCAAGTTTGGTTACTTTGTTAAACTTATCTTGCCCATCGAACATATATGCATACAATAAAGGATACCACCGGTTAAGTTTATGATGCCCTGATAAAAAAAAGACATGATTTAAGTTTTCATTTTCTTTGTAACATTATTTTAAAGCGAATACATACGGTAATAAAATATCTCAGTTAATACAATAGTCTAAAGCATGACGTTTTCCATCGTGAATTTCTTCATATAAGATTGCCTGTATGTCCTATGGAAGTTTGATAAAAGCCACCCGGCGTTTGTTGATTGTTAAGAAATATACATGTAGGTTGATATTAGTTCGGATATGTCGAAAAATCTCTGAACAGTTTGAACATTAAGTAAACACATAAAATATGATTGCAAGCACACAACACAGAGTTTATTGCAGGGGCGCTTATGGAAAGTTTACTGAAAAACTGAAAATTATTTAATGTTATATGAAGCTATTCAAATCAAATCCATCTGTTCAGACTAACCATTCATTTACTATTGTTATTACTTTTCCATTTTTATACTTTCTTTTCTTTCTTCTTCAAGGGGATGTTTTGAATACTGCACAATTTTACCGAATTTTGATGAATAATAATACCTCACTACACTGTAAATATTGGTTGTTTTATCCACATGTGTTGTATATGGTGTTGAATGATAAAAAGCAATGCATCATTCATTGAAAACTGGCAAGTACTCGTGTATATAAGTTTACGCATGGTTATGTTGACTTTTTCATTTTTGTTGTGTTGATAGTTGTTTATCTTTCATATGATCTGGCATATTAAATAAACTGATACTATTCTGAAATATTTTATAAATGATAAATAAAAAATGCCTTATAAAGGCTGTAACAGAGACCCGAACCTATTGAAAGACGGCCGTACCTGTAAAATAGTTGTCCACTCAAATTTCAAATAATTCAATTATATATTTAAGCAATTAGTATTCAAAACAATATGAGATGTGAATCAAATAGATGTTCGTATTTATATTAGTAATATGAGAAGCTTTGTTATAACCGGATTGTTTTGAAACTATCATGCATTTGTATTCAGTCAGGTTTTGATGTGGTTTTTTTTTGGGGCATTCGTATTAAAAAAAGAATTGTCCGACAGTTGATAATTGACATTGATGATAAGAAGTCTTCACGAAATAGGTAGACAACATAACGTAAGTGTTAGTTTGCATTTGATGTATAATTTGACCTTTGCTTTGAACAAGTTTATTCACTATATGCCTTCAGGGCAAAACGTATATCTAGTTCACTCTTATGTATGACTCCGTAATGATATATTTGTACTCTAGAAATAACGACGCTTCGGTCTGACCAAAATACTTTTGATGAATAGTATTGCAGTAATGTATAAAGCTTCATTGTGTTTGTTTGCGGAAAATGTGAACATCTGACATACACAATTTATATCTTTTTTCTATTACAAATTAAGTAAAAACGATAAACTGTTCGCTACCTGTTCAGAATAAAGTCTTTATTGTAAACAATATTTAAGTAATTATTGATCACAAATAATTACGTAGAATATTTTGGTGTCACATGAGTTTCATTTAACAAAATCGTAGACGAGTAAACTCTAGTAACATGAGTAATGACAAGTGTAGTTTACTCACACTTTTTTACAATAGGTCGATGAAGGATCAGTACAATGAAGTACAAAATGTAATCTACTAATAATTCACCGTGTTCGTAATGTATTACCCTTTCTCTAATTCAAACACGATTTATCCTTTCCTGACATGGTGATTATTTTTATTTAAACAACGTGTGGTTCGTTTGATCTCATTTCTATTTTTATTATGATGTCGAATTTTCTTGTTTTCCTTTCAATGTCCTATCGTGAAGACGTTATTAAAGTCGACCACAATTGATATCGAAAGAGATAATTTTTTTGCAGATAATTTAGCATGTTAATCTATTGTGATAAAAATTCCTAATATCTTATAAAATTTGTAGATTTAGCTAATATAGGCCTTATATTTGTATAAAGTAACATTCGTTTATAGTGGAAAATTATTTTAACGTTAAATAAGCTAGAATTAAAAATGTCTTGCTTATCCCTCTCTGTGATTAAAATCAGATAACTCTGGTTTATTTCCCAATCAATCTATCATGAATGGGAAATAAATAATTCGTCTTTCATTTATAGTCTTTTTAAAAAATGATGAACGTTTTTTTTTTTATATTGGAATGTATACATTTTAAACGTTTCAAATCTATGAAATTATATTCGTACATCAATGTCTTTGATACACCAATAACAAAAACTGAAATATATTGATACATTTTGTCATTATTCAAAATTAAATCAGAAACCTAGACTTAATTATAAATTAAAATAATGAATATGTTAAAGAAAGAAAATACTCGCATAACTTTTTTTCGAATCAGCACATAATACAAAGGAATGTCACTCTTGCATACAAATGGCACATCAGTATAATTAATTAACTGTGCATTCGTGCTTTACTTTCAATGAAGATTCTAAATTATAAATATAACCAAAAGTTGTTAATCTATAGGATAGTGAAGACTAATGAAAGCTAACCCACTGTACAAAATTTTTCTTTGAAATTCTTTAAAAATTACTCAGAAAAATGCTCGAGCCATTTGACTTTCATAGCTCATAATTAACGTTTTTACACAATATTTAATAAAGTAGTTAAAGATTATTTTCTTCTCAAGTGTAAGACGCATACTAAACGTATTCTTGCGTCAACTTACCCAAATACAGTTTTAATAAAGTCCTGAACATTTCGACATTGTTTTGTTTATTTTTATCAATACCGGTTTGTAAACAAATCACAAGTACATGTTAAGATCCGACTAAATACCTATATCCCGATATCGTCAGGTAAATAAGCTAGAAAATATTAGAATTTAAGAAGAAATAAGTTTGCCTGCATATATGTTAAATAAGTCATTAGAGAAACAGATTCCAACACAAAATCTCGTGTAACACGATACTTATCCAGGATCGGCGAGACTGGCTTTAAAATTTGAAAATGCAACTATCTCGGGTTGATAAATATAGTATCACTCTCGATGCAGTGGTAGAATCTAATTATCTGACATTTAAATTTACCCTATACGCATGTAATTTATATAAATATAGATGAATATCATAATTATGAAATGTAAAACACAGAGATAACATGGCGCATTTTTAATAGTTTGAAGTTCAGTTAATACATTTCCTTAATCCGTGAACCAAATATGTTACCTTTGTAAATAGTTTTCTACACCAGTTATAGTCATAATTATAGAAAATAACTGTTTACAAAACTTTGAATTTTGGAAAAAAACTAAGGCTTTTCTACCTAAGGTATACATGTAGATTACCTTAACTGTATTTGGCAAAACTTTTAGGAATGTTTGGTTCGTAATGCTCTTCACTGTACACATAATTATTTATGAAAGATAAATGTATTGTACAATGATTTATCGAATCATTAGACTATATACTTTACTATTGAAAGCAATGGCGCTGACTACTCCGATACGTTTCATATATTGACCATACACAACTACAAGAACTGCAAGAACTATTAGTTATCCATTTGTATATTTTACCGAAATACTAAATTTTAAATATATTTCAAAATGAATGATGTCAATTATCAAGAGCATTCTCATAAACAAATGTATAATGATATTTGATTATTGTTAAATAAGACTCCTAGGCTTGTTATACTGATGAGCATTGTTTTGTTTTCGTCCATTAGGTATTAGTCGTCTCGTTGATGACATCTATATATGTATACACTTCGAATGTAGTCTAGTGAAGAATAAACACTATTAAGAGTTTGATAAATGTTAAGGACATCTGCCTTTGGTCAAAGACCCTATGTTGAACTAAAGATGTTTTGTTGGAGACTTTTATGTTGCAGTCATTGACGTATACCGCACATTTCAACGGATTCATATTTCGTCTATACTCTTTGTATCCCATGACCTAATTATCCCAATTGCAATACCTACTTGAAATTTCATTATTATAATTTAAATGTTAAACATGTATTGATCAAATTATGTTTGCATGGGATTTAATAGACATAAGAGAGATTCCAAGTGAATGCACAAATTAAAAAGTAAAAAAAAAGCTGAAAATGTCGTGGAATAAAATAAAAACCCACGAAAAGATAAACAACAGAACACAAAACACATTATATATATTTACAGACTGAGCAACACGAACAACAACATATCCAGGGAATGATCTCATGTGCTCTGGATGAGTTGGCTAAGAGCATGCTTCAGATGCAACATCCGTCGCGTAACTTAATACCTGGTGTTCCATATCTTTGTAGAGCTTGGCTAAACTTTTTTATCCTGCAATTGGGGGTTCTACTATACAGATACAGCCCTACAGATATCGCTATGCTGTATCTGTATACTATACAGATATCGCTTAAAAGCTCCGCCCACTGCCGGACTGAGTATTGTATGAACCTACGTGACCTCAAAATGTGTATTGGAGTCGCATTCCAATGACGTATCAATTGCGAATTAACGATTACTTTTTTCATCTGTTTGTTTTCAGACATTTTTTTAGAGCAATAAAAATCACACCAATTTTCTGATAACATACACACATGAACAGCAGCCTTTTCTACGATGACAATTATCGATTTCAAAACTTGAATGTGTATGGCCGTGTATGATTGTGTAACAATAACAACCATGTCAATTTCAGCATGCATTTTTAGTTAATGTTGAGTCTGAAGCGTAAGACAACTCGAACACTCCTGTCTCAAATTGGACAATGTTTTGTTATTTCTTTTTACTGTTGAAATTAGTTGTTATGTTAAAATATATAATTATTCACCTTGAGCGATGCACTATTGTTGACCATTCGAGATTCTTTTTTTGCGAAACCGTCTTCTGCTGAATGTGTGATTACTACATATCGTATTACTACATGGGCCTCAAGGGATTTCAAAAAGAAAATAAATGCAAAATCTGTGTTTTTGTGTCTTTCAAAACACAAAAAATATACAGAATTAACTGCAGGATAAAGACAATAACTGTTTAGTGTCTTTAAATATCAGCTGTATTTGTACTCGGCTCGAAACAGGTGTAATAGCTCGCTAACAGCTCGCATACACCTTGTTTCCTAGCCTCGTACAAATACAGCTGATATTTAAAAACACTAAACAGTTATTGTCTATGTATTTGTACAGATAGTTTAGTTTTGTAACTGTGTACTTCAAGTGTTCGTGCTAATGTTCTGGTACTGGTGTCTCTGACAAACTAGCATCCTTTTTAAAATTCTTTTTTTAAGAGTGATGCACGTTAACCATGGGTTGGGAATTTATATTCAATTATTTTACCCTGAGCGTTAGCGAGGTGTAAAATACGAATTTAAATGTCCAACCCATGGTTAAAGAAAACAAATCTACGGCTGACATGAATTATTTCGGTTCTAATAGGACAAACTCGGTATTTTTGTGAACCGTGAAAGCCTTAACGTGATACATACGATACTGTTTTGGCTGTTCCGTTTTACCCAATTTTGATAATATTAGTAATATTACTATTATTATATAATTTAAGATTATTTTGCAACGCATTTTTCACTTATATATTTTATTCCAGTTTGATTTTGTTTGTTTTGAGGCGAACACGAAGCTTTACAACACCCGGTATTTACATTTGATTTTTTGTTTACGGAAATATATGTGTGACGTCACTTTGTTTCGTTGCCATGCAAAGACAATAACATCATTTCGCGGAATTTTCGTTTTATGAAATTTTACCATGATAAATAAATTGAAATGACTGATTTGTTTAGTTTGCTGTAGAATAGAGATAAATATATTGTATCTGAATCTTGGCCTTCGTAAACTGGGGATTTTGATGTCGAAAATAGAGAATATCTGGCAGTATAAATAAGTTGGTCGAAACGCGAAACAGCCGTTTTTGTGTGTTACTGCGTTTGCGTTAAAAGTAGATATATTGCGATTATACGGGTTGATGATAATATGTCGTCATATTAGAATTTAAAATTCCCTTTGACAACCATAACAGATAAACGAAAAACATGAAATAAACAACAGTTGTAAAAATAATTTAATCAGAACAAAATTTTGTAAAAGTGTCTTCAAAATTCACAATGAAGTAAAATTTTAAATAGATAGATAATGATGAGCCTGTAAAGTAAAACGGCCAAATGCAATATATGATGGAACACTGAACATGTGATCAAAACAAAAGATACAGCCATAAAGTTATTCTTTATCGATACAAATGAGCTCAGTTAAACGGCAAATTAAACATGGAAAACATGAAATAAGAACAAGTGTCTTTCTTTTAGTAGGCACATTGACCAATTGGTCTCAATGATTTAGCCCAGTATAGATGACCGGCACCTGCAGGATGTTTTCCACACATTACATGCACACAGAAGTTTAGAACAGCATTGGGCAAATGTGTATTCCGCGTCTGGTACACACGGCATTCCCCAGGACATACAAGGTAAATCTATGTGGGCTCTGAAATACAAAAATATACAATATTAAACGGCTTTATAAAGTAAAATATACCAGAATACGGAACTCCGAGGAAAATTCCATACAAAAAGACCTAATTTAGAAGACAAAAAAGTTCAAACACATTTCATTTTTCCGTTTCGTGTTGTTATACATAGTTTTGTAAATTAAAATTATTATGGTGGTTCGCAGCGTGTTATATAAAAGACAAGATGTATGTTAAATCATTCAATTGTGCAAAAGAAAACAAAACAACAAACGAGCTCTGAATCGAATAATTTGATGGACAATGATATTGATTACTGTTTGACCTTACGTATTCTAGAGATAACCTTAAATTTTGTTCTATTATTCACGCGGAGAATGGAACCGTCGGCAGATTGATTTCTAGATTTAACCTTTATTGAATATTTGAACAAGGTGCAGGCTACTGAAATCAATCGTATTTGTTAGACACACGAATTTTTAAGTAGGTTGTAAAGGAAGGCTAACCGCAATGTACGTGTTTCTGATTAGTTCATCACCGGATTGTTAAGTTTAGATCATGAATAAATAGAAATAAATGCAAAAGTAGTCATTTAACAATACACCTTTTGGAGTTTTAATACACTATCCTGCAAGTTTGCTTTTATTTAAAAGAATGTTAACAATTGGACTCATTGAACATTCTCATGATTATAATTTTACATTTTTATTGTATTTTCAAGATACATGTAGAGTGCTATGCAGGACCTTGTGAATTCTTCTGTTGTCGTATGTTGATGTAAAGGGGTGATCAAATACAACTCGAGCAATGAAAAAAAATCAAAATAGAAAAAAGGAAAATATAGACACGTTCACATAAAAAACTAACAGAAAATCTGAGATTGATCAAAATAAACTGCAAATACAAATAAAAGAGTAAACTAGGTAGCACAGAACAGCAGTTGATATGAATATTACTTCATTCTGTAAGTATTGGTTTTTTTTGCAAGATCTGGATATGATGCATATAGATCTGGATATAATGCATTTATCTTCTTTGGCTCTTTTGTTTGGTGGGGGGCTTCAGACAGTTTTTTCTCGTCCCTTTTTGATGAAACTTGTTAAAGAACCACGATTCGTGTACAATTGATTAAATAGCATATACAATCATTAATTCTCAACATATTGCTTTGAATCCTCTTTATATTTCTCAGATCAACTCTTATGAAATTTCCATAATTGCCTGAACATTAGTTATTAAAATGTCAAAAGAACAAAGTCAAAGGATGATGAATTTGAATCCAAAAGACAAAAAACAACATGACACTGATTAAGGTTCAAGGAAGAAACGTTATAAATACAAAAAAATGTTTGTAAAAAAATCAATTTGATCATCAAAGACCTCAATTAAAATGATTATAACACCTACACAGATTGCAGAAAAGCATCATTCCTAGAGAATAAAAAGTAATATAAAAGATACATGAAGCTGTCATTTACTTGAACAAAATATATTAAGCAATTCAAATAATGTGCTTTTTTAAACTTTATTTTGATTACAAGGTCACAGGTATATTTATGTAAGCGCTATTTCTGACCCTCGAATTTGTCAATGAATTGAACATCTTATTTGGAAATTATTGTCTATCGTCAGAGAAAAACATCCGAAGAAATTTGAAAATTTTACTCGGAGTTGACTAGTTAACAAAAGTTGACAAGTTAACAAATTTGCACTGAAAAGATTAAAAGACACATATTGTTTTACATTTAATATCATCTGCATCTGTCTTACGCAGAATATATTTTTTTTTATCAAAGATATACGGCTAATTATTTGTTACCCCAAACGGATTACGCATTCAATCATTCAATGCTTTGAAGGTTGAAAACCGCAATATAAGTGAATGAATAATTCTACATTTTAAAAACTTATAAAACAAGATATTTAAACCTTATTCTTTTCTTCTATCAAATCCAATTTAAAAACCAATATAACGGTTTCTAAGTAGACATATGTTTGCTTTGTTCATTGTTGTCAACTATAACCAACGGATGTAAATATATGTACACATGCATGTATAGCAGGAAAAGCTAACCTTGTCAACGCACTTGATCTCAATTCTATAACGTTTACTGCTATCACATTTTTTTTAATTTCATCATCTACATGTGTTTGTTATGAATCTGTATAGTTTAACTAATACATCATTTGGATACTATTTTTTTAAATTTTATCCAAATGTGAGAACATGTATCTGTTATTCCTGGACAAGAATGCAAATTTCGAAGTATAACTAAAAAACCAGCAAAAGTCTGAAATGAACACTTTTTGTAATCGACTGTTCTATTTCTACTCAATTATTCTGAATTGGTCCTGGTTTTCTTTCTCGATAGATCTAGAATGTTCTTTGAACCAAACTGAGCAGTCTTAACCAGTACTCGACTCGGCATGAGGAAGATATATTTCTATAATAGCATATTTCAATCCGTATATTAATATTGTTACCAACGTAATACTTGCTGGGCTTGTGTTGCCATCGAGAACTAACCGGCCAGTAGTAGAGATGTCGACTATAGATGACCAGTAAAGTAGTTTTTACTTTAAGGTATTGATTTTATTGCGCTTCATATTGTTAGTAATTTGAAAGGATGATAAGAAAAAGAACGATCAAAATACATGTTTTCAAAAGACATCTATCTCTTCATGAAAATATAAGCAATGTCTGCACATGGATTATAAATAATATAATATCTTTCGGATCGTTGTGTAATTACCGTTGACATTTTAGGGTATTTAGTTTCTAAGGAAATATCGTGATTAAACTTTACATTATAGTCGATATCATCATAACAGGATGTTTAAGTTTAAAATTAAAAAAAAAAAAAATTGTTTATATTTCGTATAAAATAATCAGAAGTAGGCGTTGGCATGATGAATTAATTCTAAGATCACCGTGTATTCCCAAACAAAGTTGCAAATGTAACCTTCAGGTTAATTAAACACATTAAATGATGTAACATGATACTGTATACAGTCAAACATATACCATAAAAGTTGATAATACAGAAAGATAAGGCTGGTAAATGTTGACTGTTTTAATGATACTTTACATCTTTTCAAAATATTGTTTATTTTATTGAGCTCCAATGACAACAATTGAATTTTGAAATTTAAATTAAAAAAAACAGAGAAATTTTGAGTATATCGCATATAGAAATTCAAAATAAAAACAATAGTTGACTGCAACTTTTAACCTTGCGATAAGAACTACTTGTCCAAACAATGTGATCAAGTGCTAAGAAAGAACTCTGTTAGACATTTACCACCTTACGCATTGCTTCAGAGAACTCGGGGAGTTTATACAAATCCTTTTGAGTGTTATGTAAACGATGAACTTTTTAATTAAAGTTTAAACTGATTTGTTAAAATATGGATCTAACATAAACCTTTATAATAAATATGAAATTTATTTAATAACTATGTATCATTTGATTAAGATATTCTGAGTAAAAATGTTAATTCAAAGGCATATGAATGGAACAAATCAAGGATTTTTGGAGTAAATGCTATATGATAAACATCAGCAGAGCATATTATCATCTGAATTAAAATGCAAACTTTTTTTTTTATTTCCTAGAGACAGATGATGAGAAGTCAATTCTAAGGATGAGCTGACTATAACAACATTAATAACATTATTTTATTAACGTTAAGTCTAGACACATATAATGCTTCTTTTTTGAAGTTCTATAAAAGCATATTCTCTTTAGGCAGCATATCAGGAAGACGCTAGATGTTAATATTAAGATTTAAAAGTATTTAGAAAGGTCGTTGCGGGCAGGGTTTAACAAACCAATAAAATGATACAATATGAAAATGATGATGCACAAGAATTTTTTCATATTCATAACAATATGTATGAAAAAACTTCAATGGGATACTTTTAAAATAAGTACAAAGATAGCTTCTCAAATTACACGTTATGGGGGAAAACGTATGTATTGCAAGGGTCCAAACTACTGCTTTTGCCTAGAAAGACATTTTCTCTTTTAATAAACTTGTCTGAAAAGTGGCATTCGAAAACAAACTTACTCAAATAATATGTTTATTTCAGTAACAGTGACATTGAAATTTGCCCGTTGACAAATTGTCTTATCTATAGACTTTTTCTCCTACACATTCCATTTGTATAATTTTATCTATGCATTCTTATTAAGAAAGGGAAACTAAAGTTACTATCCCTAAATGTCTTTCCCATTTTCCTTGTACTTTTTTAACAATGATTTTGACCTATTGCCTCAAAAATGAACATTTTCTCGCCCTTTCAAATATGTTTCATATGCATAATTTTTATCTTATCTAGAAAATGAAAACCATTCAAGATCAACCGTAATTAACCTATTCAGAATCTAGAGAACTATTGGTAATCTCTTTGTTCATACACCAAAAGGAAAATAATCCTATGTCATTGGTTGAATTTCCATTGTTTGGAGCATTTCAAACCAATCACAACGTTTTGGTGTATGGTTTTGGAAATATAACTCAGAATGTATTAGATTCTGGAATGATATATTAACACAGGCTTTATCATTGCAAAAAGTAAAATCACAAAAATATCGAACTCTGAGGAAAATTCAAAACGAAAGTCCTTAATCAAATGGCACAATCAAATGATAAAACACATCAAACAAATGGACAACAACTGCCATATTCCTGATTTGGTACATGCATTTTAAAATGTAGAAAATGTGGATTAGAGCTGGTTTTATAGCGCCTAACCTCTCATTTCTATGACAGTCGCATCAAATTCCATTATATTTACAATGATGCAGGAACAAAATAGACATAATAGGTAAAATAGTTAAATTACGGGTACAGCAGTCATTACAGCAAGGCATTATTTACAATATAATAAACTGTTATTTCCAATTATTGTAGAACAACTAAATAATTTTGTTAGAAGTTATCATTACAGCAACATTGAATAAAGAAACAATATATAAAAGAACAGACAGTAGCGATATGTATTCGATAATATTAAAAAGTCAACGACACAGGAAATGACAATATATAAAGGAAACAAGAAGTATTTCTATATAATCGGCGAAAAAGGTTAAATGATATGATAAAGATGCATGCCAAAAGATGCATAAAAGAAGCAAGGGTGAACGATGTATAAAAGGCAAAACAATAATGCTATAAACAACGGATGTACCGATATCCAAACGATACAGGAAGAAACGACAAAAACGACGACAACGCAGAACGATCTGTATACAGAAAGCTTCGATAAATTATAGGAAATAGGGGAAAAAGTATAAACAGAACAGAAAATGACAACATGTGAACAGATCGGAAAGATGAGATTGAAAAAGAAAACAGCCAATTTATTGTGTTTATATCTCTGCATGTTTCAAATTATAAAGTCCCGAAGGTGTTGCGTTTGACATTTAAATCAAACACAACGAACATAAATTTCGTAGGTATTACGTTTTGATATGCAAGTTATCATTTTATACGTTAGGATATTTGTTTATTATCTTCTTATCTTCAATAATTAGTGCCTACATTTTTCTTGTTGGATTCAAATCAGATGTATTTTCAAATCTGTTCTTAGACTTATATCTTAGAATAAGAAACTGATATTTAATTGCCCTTTAACATGTTATATTTGGACCTAATTGTCGCTAAGACAGATTCAAGTTCTTCCAGAAAGCCATATAAACGGCATAAACTTCAGTTCTCTTCATAAAGTTAGTCATTATATGTGGTATTAACACTTAAATGTTTTTTTGTATAACTTTATAAAATTACAACTATATGAGTTTAGGCTATGAGTTAATCTATATAAGTTCTTATAGAAATGAAAGACATTGGCAGGCTATTTAACTACATTTATACAACTATAGTTGTTGATTATACATTACATAACTAAATGTCCAGTAATTGTTACTATATTCGGATGATATCTTACTTTAATGAGGATATCTATGTCTTACGCTAGACATATGAAACGTGAAATTGTAAATGTAACGCCATGAGTTACATCAGTGGCGCTTGCATCTAAAAACAGATTATTTTCGATGACATCTGGATTAATACAAAACGCAACAAACAGGCGTTTAGTTTTGATAATTTGCTTTTGTTATCCATGTCTTACTCTGCACAATAAGGGATATGACGAGCATTCAAATTGTGTCATTTCAATTACCAGGCGTTAAGTGTGTTATTTTTTTTTGTAATAGTTATTGACCAATTTATTATTTTGTATACTACAATTTGTTGCTCTTGTTGCACACAATGTGTGCCTGAGTGTATTGATAAACTTGTCTTGTAATACTGTTAGTTTGATGTATGTTATGTCTACATCACACTCATCATTGGCACTAGAATCAAATGTTAGACGACTAAAATCAAACAGAAAATGTAACATGCTGAAAAGCATTGAAAGTCAACAATTCCCATTTTAATTTATTCAAAATGTTGTATATGTCAACTATTAAACTTTAAATAATTTGTCTTTTCTTTGAATATAGATTCAATATTTATTTAGTAAATATTTTAAATACAACAGTAGACTTAAGCCAAGAACTCACTAGAAAAGCGAATAAAGAAGCATGCAAATATTGGTGATGTTGACTTTGGATGACGCATGTGGTCGGTGACAATTCTGCCCTACCGTTTGTGTCTTGCGAGACAAAAGAATCACCGCTTACACGCAGCACCCTTTTTACTTCCAGTTCCAAACATTACAGACATTCTCATATAACCAGCTGACACTATCAGGTGTTTACAACATGGAGGACAACACTTAAAGGAGAAATTACACAGAAACGGTTTCAGGATTTTTAACTGTGAGATGCACACTTTTTAAAAAGATAATAAACATAAAGTATATGTAATCGGTCTGTTGAAAACGACTTTTCACTTTGTTTTAAAATTATTTCATATATATACTACCATTATATATATTTTTTGGTTAATTTTTAAACACACTTTAATGAAAAGTTCTATTTAAGTTTCAAATATGTGTCCAATCCATTTTAGTGAACTGTCCTAATAGAACGAAACAAACCACGAACTTTCTTCAAATTGTGCAATGTAGATTACATTTTCTCTCTCCTTAAAATATTCAACAGTAACGACGACACATGACCAAAGTCTAAATAAAATTTTAACTTACCTTTTTATTGATTGTACTTTATCTAGTGCATTGTCTGTGTCTGAAATCTCATTTTCATATGGTGCTGGAAGATATAAAATACGAATGTTTAAAATTTGTTTCAAGAATTTGGTGATAATGTTTACATGAGACTCCATTACAAATCCATTATTGCATGATTTGTAATCACTTTATACAACATATCAGCAGATTTTTCATGCAAGTAATACGATGGGTGCTATGTGTGGGGTATGATCTACTCACCCTTTCTGAGCACCTAATATCATCCCAAAATTTAGGAAGTATTCGTGTTACGAAGTTTTTGGTATTTTTGTTTTGTTTGTCTTTTTATTTTTAGTCGATCTAAACATGTTTCAAACAGTTTAAAAAATTAACGTTTATATAAAAAAGAAGATGTGGTATGATTGCCAATGAGACAACTGTCCACAAGAGACCAAAAGGACACAGATATTAACAACTATATGTCACCGTACGGCCTTCAAGAATGACCAACGCCCATACCGCATAGTCAGCTATAAAAGGCCCCGATATGACAATATAAACCAATTCAAACGAGAAAACTAACGGCCTTATTTATATAAAAACAATGAAGGAAAAACAAATATGTAACACATAAACAAACGACAACCACTGGATAACAGGCTCCTGACTTGAGAGTTTTAGTTATTTTGCATAAGAGTTTTTTAAGATACGTACTGTTCCGAAATTTTGCCTACAGTCAGTTCAGTATTGCTTATTCATTCCGTTGTAATCTTTTGTAAAGGGAAATAACCACTGCCAAATGTCTTTGAGAAGCTTTGCGATCAAAATGACAATTCAATCTATACAGGTAGAGATGTACCTTGGACTTTCTTTTTTTTCCCTTTTTTATACTTTTTTAACGAAATACATAGCCACATGAATTCCGAACTCGGCTTTTCTTTCTACACTATGTTGTTGAATGTACACAGATATATTTAACTACATAGTTGTATCAAGCACGTCACGGTGTATTTTAATTAATAACTCTCATATTCGCTAGATGTAATTCTATTCATTTTGGGTTTGTGTTTGTTTTGTGACACTTTATCCTTTACGTTTTATTCTTTGTGTTGGGGTAATTGGTTTGCCTAGCTTTGTCAACAAAAAACTGTATTTTGTATTCATCTATTTTGTATTTTGTCAAAATCATTTCTGTTAACGTTTTACATCGCTTATATATAATATAGGGGGTTTAACACGTGATATTAAATGATTGGAGGAATATAAACGGTATATTGGTGGTTGTCTGCAAAAGTTTTCAAAAAGCCCCAAAAAAGGAAAAACATTATAATTGCCTTTACTATATCAAAATGTATGTGCTCTATTACTTCCTCCGCTAAATAAACATGACCACCACGATACAGGTAATGGGGATAAAAGTTGCGTTTAACCGTAGCAATTAATATCCATGATATCGAAGTCACATCGAGGTTTAATGACAGTGCAAAAAAAGGAATTTGAAAGTCTGTTTTTTGATACATACATAATTTGAATTAACGACAATCAATATTTTTATTTGACATTTGACAATTTGTCAAAAATGAGAAAAAGAACATAAACTTATATAAAATTGGCTTATATTAGACATAAGTTAAATGTCATATCACTAACGACTGCAACACAGTCATTTAATGATGATTATTTTACAGAAAATATTCCCATTGGCATTTCCTACGGATGAAAAATCAATTTAACAAACAAATATTATCCACTTAAGATATTCATATCCGTCTATTCTTTCAAAAGAGCAAAGATATTGCAAAGGTTAAAGAAAATCTCCTTTAAATATACTACTAGTATATGATTTCACTGTAGCAATTCTAATTTACACGAAACATATACGTAGGTGACATAATGAATCAGTTTCAAACATCAGCTTAAAATCAGCAATACAAATGACATGTGGTGCGTTTGCAAGTTTGATAAAAAAAAATACTTGATCATTGAATGTGTATTTACCATTTCATATTGAAATTTAAATGTTTTATTGTACGACTATCTTTAATTTAGAAAATATTCAAATATTGTTTATTATCTTGACTGACGCTTTCCCCTGTAACATGATATATTTTTTCAAAAAAGGCACTGACTAAAGAACTTATAATCGTCAAAAAGTAGATTTATAGAACGGGTATTATATACTTTAATTTTACGTAATTACATATTGAAGTACTATGACGAAATAGTGGAAAGTACTTCGATTCAAACATTGGGTACTGGTGACGTCAAAAGGGTATGGCATGCAAACTGTCTTTTATGGACAAAAAGTAAATATATGTTGTTATTCTTTACGCCTCCGAAAAACAATTGTTTGATTATAAAATAATAGCAGGCAATTATTCACATGATGTGATATCACGCTACACCAATGTATCAATTCAATTGTTCCCAAAACAAAGCTGCATTTAATGATGACAGGAAATTGTTTTCAATGCGCACGTATAAGTAGCTTACTTTTGTTGATTTTTGAATTGCATGCCGAATGAAATATACATTAAGCTTAAAATAAGAATGTGCACGAATGCCAAATTAGATACTATATTTAAATAAATACATAATGTATCAATTCAGCTTTGGATATAAAAGTATGGCAGATATTTATTGTTATCTTTCATTATTCTTTTTTACCGGGGATGATTAACTAACAGAAGAAAACAGTATAGAACTTCCTTCTAACATACAGAGTCACTATCAATGTATTTCCAGTTTCAATAAAGAAAACTAAAAAAGGCATTTTCAAACCTTTTCAGTAGTCATCACTTCGGTGCTGACATGAATATCAATTATATGGTCATTTTTTAAATTTCCTGTTACAAAACTTTGATTTTACGAAAGAATAAGGATTTTCTTATCCCAGGAATAGATTATCTTAGCCGTATTCGGCACAACTTTTTGGAATTTTGGGTCTTCAATGCTCTTCAACTTTGTACTTAATTATTTTCATCTGAGCGTCGCTGATGAGTCTTGTGTAGACATAACGCGCGTCTGTCGTATTAAATTAAAATCCTGATACCTTTAATTACTCTTCAGTCTTTTTTATTATGAAACCTTGCCAATTCAACATCACAACAATGTGCTTGTTCAGAACATTACATTTCAAACAATATTGGATATATAATTCCATTTGAATGGGTCACCATATAACAACAAATACTTCAAATATATCTGCGTCAATAACGGCATCACATATATTTTTACAAGTACAACTGATTGGCCATAATGTACTCGTTTTTTAACACTACCGTATGCCAATTTTTACAAGATTTTACTTGTTATGAGCCACAAATTACATTCTCTTTCATGAATGTGACCTACCGAATTAGACCCACATGTGGAACAGGATCTGCTTACCCTTCCGGAGCATCTGAGATCATCCCTGGTTTTTTGTGGGGTTCGTGTTGCTTATTCTTTAGTTTTCTATGTTGTGTCATGTGTACTATTTTTTGTCTGTGTCTTTTTTTTTCATTTTTAGCCATGGCGTTGTCAGTTTATTTTTGATTTATGAGTTTGACTGTCCCTTTGGTTTCTTTCGTCCCTCTTTAACATCTTATGTTTAGGGAGACAAAAAAAAGATGATGTGCTGTGATTGCAAATGAGATAACTATCCATTAAAGTTGAAATGAAGTGAATGTAAGCAAATAAAGGCGACCGTTCTGCTTTCAATAATGGGAACACCATACCGTATAATTAGCTATAAGAGGCCCCGAATATGAAAATGATATGAGAAAAAAGGTTTTTAACCTTTTGAGATATCAAATTCAGAGTGTTGTTTTAGTTGCCGTCTTGTTCATCTGGCACCGAATTTGCATATCCTTATTTGATTAATGATTGTAATTTTCCCTTGATTTCAAGCATCTTTAAATGCGATACAATCGACTAAAAACATATTCCCCAATTTTAAGTTGTGTTAACTTCATAATGATCCTGGTTTTGTGCATATGATAGTGCATATATGTATCAACTTCAGTTTCTGATTCACTTATACAAATAATTAAATTCAGACCAATTTCAAATTTGACATTAAACGATCATAGATCACAGGATTAAGAATTGTGTACAGAAGACGCGCATTTCGTCTACATAAAACTCTTAATAACATTAACGGTACCAATTTTTCTGCACCAGGTGCGTATTTCGACAAATAATGTCTCTTCAGTGATGCTCGTGGCCAAAATATGTAAAATCCAAAGCTTATATAAAAGATGTAGAGCTATAATCTAAAAGTTCCAAAAACGTTTAGCCAAATCCGTGAAAGGAATCAGAGCTTTGCATGAGGGAGAAACATTCCTTAATTTATAATATTTTTTAACAATTTGTAACCGCAAAATTAATAACACAAAAAAATCCGTATTTTCGTGCCAGTACAGGAGTCCTGGCTACTAGGCTGGTGATACCCTCGGGGACTAACAGTCCACCAGCAGAGGCATCGACCCAGTGGTAGTAATAACATTAACGGTACCAATTTTTCTTCACCAGATGCGCATTTCGACAAATAATGTCTCTTAAGTGACGATCAAATAAAAAAATTAAAAGTCTAAATAAAGTACGGAGATCAAGAGCATTTAGGACCCAACATGTCGAATTAGTTTGCAAAGTACATGAAATGTTATCTGTTCTTGTGGTAAAAACACATACTATTCAGACACTGATGTTTTGAAGACAAAATGTTGAATCATATATGTCGTGGATGATGTATTAAAGGTTTATACGCCACAAATCATTTTGTTGAAACACAAAAAGAATTATTTATTAACTTAATCTGTGCAAGATTTAAAAGCCTCAAATCTTCACATAAACAACAATCTTTCTGTCAACTACATAACCTCATAGTCAAGAAATCGTTAGTAGGAAGGTCCAATAATATACTGAACGTATTATTAAGATCTGTATTCATGAGAGAGGATCATAATGTAACGTGGTATTCATTACGATGTGTGCCCAACGGGTATAGTTACATATCGAATTGTATTATGTATAAATTGGTTTTTGATTCCCATGAGTTGTGCCTTGGAACAAAAATCAGATTGATAACTATTTCATGTTTTACAACGTACTCAATGTCTTTTTATTAATAGAAATGATTAGCACTTGTTTACAAATCTTAGTGGTTATTTTGTCAATTGAAATTCAAGCTGAGTATGATTTGAAAATTCTTGCAAACATATATTCATGAACAGATTTATATCGATTGAACGAAGATATCAATATTGCAAAAATATGTATTGCATTTAAATAGTATCATGTTCAGCTAATCTCTACAAGTGCATTGTGTTATGTATAAAATCGAAAGAAAATATTCATAACTACTAATTAAAAGATAAACCTCGAACTCATTATCAGGCGGATATACCAACATTTGTTATCCACAAATATCAGATAGAAAATATAGATATGCACATGCTCTCAATCCAACTAAAGAAAAGGGAACACATAGGGATGTATTTGATTATTTGCAAGAAATATGATATTGTAATGTATGGGTAATATAATTATTTATTACTCGGTCCTTTCTGACTTGTGTTGAATATACTGGATCCTACATTGTATCCCTAATTCATTTAATTTCGCTTTTGGAAACAATAGTGTCTGATTCTATTTTTTTGACAAATATACATTTAAGTAAAACATGTAAAACATTTTGCTATATCCTTAATTTTATTTGAACGTATTTCGTATGTATTTTATAACTGAAATTTACTGGTACTTTTTATTTATTTGTCAATTTTTTACTTTCGCAACCCAAATTGAGTTCAAGATAACCGCGCTGTCTGATAGACATTGTTTATAACAATTGAAACATTACATTCGTTCGATGTCGTATCCCTTAATAGTATATCAATTGTTCCAATTGTTCTGAATAGCTACATTAATATATAACAATCATTGTTGAAGCTTTTATCCATTAAACAACCATCAGTGCGTTCAATATATTTTTTTAGGAAGCGATATCATCTTTTCTAGGAATTATTGTATATTCATTTACAAGATGCTAAACAGATTCCACTAAATTACTTTGTGACAAGATATATTAACAAGCAGACATTCTACTACATTGATCAAATTACGACTCAATTCCTTTTTCATCCCTTTGGGATTATTTTGAAATACAAATACTTTCAACTTGGTTTGAACGGTAGAAACAATTACCAATAACCAGATTTGAATGCGATGTGTTAAGCGTCCATGTCAATAGTTGTCATTACGTATCTACTTGGGTCTTATAATCATCTTAAAGAATTACAGTATTTTTAAATGAGATGAGAAAGTATACACTTAATTAGTTGGGAAAAGGACAGTTTATTTAGTTAACTACTATCTAAGAAAGTGAATTTCTGACAAAGAAAAATTAGTAGGTTAACGCAAACGCCTCCAAACATATGAAGTTCGATTGATTTGAAGTTACGGTAATCGTAAAAAAGCGATAGGAAAACAAATAAACTGGTTTGGTCAATATATGGCTTTTTACGTTTCTTTGTTACATATATGACGTGGCTCCGTATTTAAACATCCTGTCATTCTGTTATTGTACTATGGTATATTTGTGGATTCTTTTCTTTAATTTTTGCTGATATGATTGGTCTGTAGCTTATGTTGATCTTCTTTATTACATATTTGTTTGTTGTTTTGTGTTTGTTATTGTTTAAGTGTTTAAGATTATAACACAATTTTTACTCCTGTATCCGTATTAATTACAGTTTTTACCTATTATGTCTGTTTGTTTTGTTCACGCTTGGTTGTCAATATAAAGGAATTTGATACGAATGTCATACAAGTGAGTTCTACATATGACAATGCCTGTACCAAGTCAAGAATATGACAGTTGTTATTCATTCGTTTGATGTGTTTGAGATTTTGATTTTGAATTACAGTATTTTGGGGATTTTACTTTTTTCTATATACAAATACTTGGTAAATACCTCTCTCCATATGATTTGTAAGGAAAGCCGTTTTCTATTTCCAAACAAATATTTTTTTTACCTATCTTTTACTGGGTCAACGTGAATTTTTCATTAGGGTTTTTGTTTAACTACCACGAAGATCGATATCACTGAGAGCTTGATATAAGTATAATTCTCGAAACCACCTGTAATGAGATCAGTCTACTAAACACATATGCTGACTGGAGACAAAGCAATTAGGAAAATTCGATCTTCTTGTGATATTGTATAACAAGTATTTAAAGCCATTAATTAAATGTCAACAATAATCAATGATTCTATATATTTTATTTCTACTAGTTGTGGTATATTTGGTGAAAACGAATGGCTTTACTTTTATCAAAACGTTATTCGTATGTGTAAATATGTTTGCTTTAAACGAAACACATGTTTGAAACTTTTTTATTAATCAGAAATGATAATTTCATGCCATGCCCAATTTTCATTTTTAGCAGCATACCTGATGGTAAAGAACATGGCATGATATAATGCTTTTTTATATCATATTTTCATTAAAATAACATTGTAACAATTGTAGAGTATGTCATTTTTTGAATTATTTATCCTAACATATGTCCTTACCATTAGATAAAAGGTTTATATCAATTACACAACTGTTCCTAGACTCATAGCTTTATAGAAATGTAACACTAGATTTTTCTTTTATTTATATTTCATTTAATGGTCAAAATAATATAACACATCTGGGCAATTTGGAATGCCTCCACTTCAGTATTGTATGGTTTTCTTCTGTTCAATAGTCAGTTCTTCGAGTATGAATTTCAATTTCTTTATTTGCTTCCTTATTTTTTTAAAAGACACTTTTATGTGATTTCCTTAGAAGATATTTCATTGTACATTCATGCATTTAAAGCGGAATGAACATATATAGGAAACTATTAAAGCTCATAAACGTAATGCGGATGCCCTAAAACATGAGACAAATTAAACTATTGAAGCTCATAAACGTAATGCGGATACCCTAAAACATGAGACAAATTAAACTATTGAAGCTCATAAACGTAATGCGGATACCCTAAAACATGAGACAAATTAAACTGATATCCTAAATTCTTATCAGGTATTATTTATTTAGTATAACTCTAAATATATATTGACGGTAAATTGTTCGATAAATAACTATCATAATTGCAATCAGTCTTCTAAACAAATATGTTGACTGGAGACAAAGCAAATAGCAAAATTCGATCTTCTTGCGATATTGTATGACAAGTAATTAAAGCCATCAATTAAATGTCAAATCCGTATTGCAAAATCAATAAAAAGAAATCTTTAACAATAAAGTGCGTTTTTTTTCTCAGATTTATATACCCTTTTGGTTATTATTTTCGTCTGGGCAATGTTGATCTTTATCACCATTTACGTGATTTATCGACGTCGAATTCAGATTGAAATGAAAAACAATTTTACGTAAATTTATGAGCATACAAGTTTCTGTCATTTAACTCTTTTGAATGGCCTACTACTGATGCGTCTTATGAAGAAAAGTGCTTCTGACGTACCGAAATATCTTTGTAAACAGTATTTGCATATGTACAATTATGTCCAAAATACTCACATTTGAGTTATCCTTGCAAGTAACAAATGACATAAAGATAAACGAATATTGGTATGTCAATATTGCAAGAATGGTCATCGTCAAGACACATGTAAGGCCATTAGCATTGGTTAGAGCATTCTTATTTTGAAAATAGTATTTTCCCTTTCATTTGTGCCTGATATCCATATTTACTCTGCAATATAACTGCTTTTTATATTAAAGTACCAATATATATGTCTAGTACAAATACCAAACACTTCTCCGGATATTTGTAAATTGATTAGATGATACGGTTATAGATCGTGAGAAAAGGGTTACGAAACACAATTTTACGCATACTTGGTACAAGTAAGCACGATAAATTTTAATTCATTTTTTAATGTCACAGAACAGAATATCTGTTTTGCCCCGTAAGTTTGATAACACAAGTGAGTAATGTTCATAATAATTATTTCGTTTATTTGATATATTAAAACGAACAATGTTTACGTTCCACTTTGAATAGAAACAACAATTGCCATAAATATAATACGAAAGTAATCTTTAATTAAACGGTCATTTAAAATCAACTACATACTATCATTTATCGAATATTTAAACCAATAGTGTCAATACAATGTTTTTTTATGTTTGAATGAATCAGACGTGTGCCTCTAGCTTTTCGAATGCACTGATTCATCCGGATCATATTTGAATGATCTAGGACTTCAATAGATTCCAAATCCCTGTAGGCAGTTTTGGTAATAATACGTTTCTTGAAGTTCTAGCAGTTATTCATAATTGATTGGAAAATATTTGCAGTTACTTCACAAATGCAAATTTTGTGTGACAGTTTCAATGAAAACGGTGATACATCATTAATAAACAAAAATCAGTCAGACTTACAAATGTCAGAGTTCCACTGTACTTTCAAACAAATCTTTACCATTCAAATGCGTTAATGAGATATTTTGATTTTGTAAGCTTTTCAGTTCCTTAGTGTTCCTAATCACATTTTATGAAATATAAATAAATCCGCAAGAAACTTTAATATCGGTTTATTAAAATTAACATGATTCCACTCGTTCATTTAATCCTGTTAATTGGGGCCATCTATGAAATATACTTCTTGTGACTTAAAAATTGCTCAAATGATTACAACTTACAATTAACAACAGTTTGATTTGATTGTATGGACTTGCCAAAAACACTTATTTAGAAATACGGAGACCTGGTCTTATTTTTTTATTGAGACAACTTTCAACCAAAGACTAAACGCATAAAAGCAAACAATTACGAATCACCCTACGTCTTTCATCTTATGCCTATTTTCACTTTCCTCATCACGTGCATAAATCCTGTCACACGCTTCTCCAATGCGTGGGATTAAAGTGTTGCTATCAAACTATCAAATCATATCATGTAGAGTACCGCTTCAAACATTTAAAACTCTAAATTTCATTATGTGGCGGATGCAAACGGTCGTGTTCATCAATAGTTTTTACAGTCAGTTATGGTACAGAATAAAAGAGGGGCGAAAGATACCAGGGAAACAGTCAAAATAAGCACAGCACTAAAACAATACGGTTATCTTTGTACATGTTCAGTCATACCTGGACTTTGACAGTTAAGCATGTACCAAAAGATGCCGCAACATAAAACCCCTTTACAAAATCGTGATGATAAAACTTGGTTTTCAAAGGTGAATTTTGTTTATTTTATTTTATTTCTCATGCATTCATTGACATATTTCAGCAAGTTTAGTGATTTTCGTTGACATTATAAATGTCCATGACCAAAACAACTTGTCTTACAAAAATATTTATACATATTATTTTTACAAAGATGTAGGTAGTTATAACCTTACTAAGGTTTGATTGATGATTATGTATTTATGGACTGAGAGGTCATTGTGCAAATGTTTTTATTAACATTTCATCTATCCGTAGTTTGCAAATCAAATAGCTATCGAAATTCCCAACATTAACATTTACTCCAAAACAATAATATAGATTAGAAATGGTGAATGTGTCAAAGAGTCAACAACCAAATCAAAGATTAAAAAAACTGAATGTCACCAATGGGTCTTCTACAGAGCGAGATAATCCAGCACCTGTGGTCGGATCTCACTTGGCCGCTAATCAAAAATGTAAACTTGTTCAGTGAAAATAGACGTCATCATATGCTTACATCCGTGGATATTGAAACAGAAAGTGCTTCGACTATTTAACTTATTGCTTTCATTCATTTGTATAAATTATAAGTAACATACACCTAAATGTCTAATAGTAAAATTTGATAAATGTACGCATATGCCTTTTGTGGTAATGTTTATAATTTTGTTTCAAGAACAATATCCATGGGTTCCTAATACAATACCAATTACAGGCATGACGTAAAAACGAATAAAAACATCCAATCAATGCGACCACCTACTTCTTTTAATGAAATATATTATATTGTGAAATAGCATAGAACAATTCACGACTATCTATTTAAATGATAATGAAGAAAATAGCTATTTAGAAAAACAGTCACAGGGCTTCTTTTATTTACGTGAAAAGGCTATTTTGGTCATGACATTTCCACTTTTACAATAAATTTCGAATCCAAAAAGACTATTTACTTAAGTACATAAAGATCTTTTCAATTAACATTTAAGAATAAAAGGTCTATTTGTATTGTGTAATATCATTAGTAAGTTCCATAAAGATGGTAGATATATATCTCTCTGCAACCTTTGTGAAGATAAGAAAATCGAATTATCAATGGACATCAGTGTGATAATCTTTTACTAAAACAAAAACTAGACTGACAGGTCTAGATAAAGATCTATGTACACACCTAGATCACCTGTTTTGTTTATGTAAATTTCAAAATGTATAGCTTGCTAATTATCAAGCAAATACAAGTGCATTACACTATCAAAATTTACCAAGCGTTTTTAGGAACAGTGATGTTTTCGAAATGGCAATAGTCTTTATTATTGTTTCCGCATCCTTTAACAGTATAATGACCACTGATAAATAAGAAATCTTATGGACCATTAAACAACAATAATCGCGAGATTATAGTTATTACCATTTTACCATAGGATGGTTTTACTAATCTATTTGGTCTATTTGATTCCATAATACCAGCACTTGACATCAATCATACAGTAATGTAACAGGGCCATAAACGGCAGTGTAAGACTACGTTTTCCAATCTTGTTAAGTCAAAGATTATTAAATCTATTGGAAGAATTGGGTTTAGTTTCTTATTTCCGCTGTTTATTTGATTAATGGATCCACAAACTCTAAAATAGCCGTAAGGAATAGTATGCATCTATTGAAGGGATATTGATTGTTGAATACTTTCGATGATTACCAATACACAATACTTAATACAAATAGTTGCTTAAATGAATTAGTTTCGGATAAAAGCGTTTAATTTATCATAGAAAGCAATGGTAGTGGTTGTAAAGTGTCGACGATGAAATACTTCCAAGTGGATATTCGTTCACAAAAGACTTTGGTGAATGATGAAAAATGAATAAGAATATAACAGGCTTATTTAATTGCCATACTTTTGAAGTATTAAAGCAACACATATTTGATACATTGTTGGTAATCCTATCGTTATATAAAATGTATTCAGCAATCATCTTACACTATACGTGCTATAGTTACATGAAATAATGCATTACACGTAAGGTATAAACAAATCATATGACTTTTATATTTTAAACCATTATGTTAACTTGCAGTTAACATAATATGCATGTACATAGACGCCACTGCAGGTGGAGTTTTAATTCCCCGAGGGTATCACCCGGTATTCAGCTCTTTTGTGCTGACACAAATTATCATTGATATGGTAATATTTATAAATTGACAGTTTACAGAAAACAACTGACATTTTGAAATAATAAGGCTTTTCTACCTCAGAAATAGATTAACTTTTGTTCATCAATGCTCTTCAACTTCGTACTTTATTTGGCTTTTTTAACTTCTTTTTTTTTATTCGAGCGTCATTGATGAGTCTTTTGTAGACGAAACTCGCGTCCGGCGTAAATACAAAATTAAATCCTGGTATATTGATGAGTTAATATAAGTGACAGAAAACACCGATATTTGAATACAATTAAATGTACATAAGTACTTTTGATTCAGAAGATATCAGTAAACAAAGCGGTCAATGATCACCTTTACTACACATTCATGTTGATATATTCTAATTCAAATGATAACCTCTTGTAATATCTTATGTATTAAAATATACTGAACACGAATGCTGTTTATGATTATTAATCTGAACACTATAATATAAGCTTTAATATCAAACTTACACGTTTTAGCAATATTGAGATGCCCACTGGGGATTTGTAATCGGGGTTATCATAGTCAGCACTTTTTGTGCCGACATGAATTATCATTGATATGGTTATATTTATAAATTAACTGTTTACAAAATTTAGAATTTTTAAAATACTAAGGCTTTTCTATCTCAGGCATAGAATACCTTAGCTGGATTTTGCAAAACTTTTAGAAATTTTGATCCTCAATGCTCTGCAACTTCGTACTTTATTTGGCCTTTTTAATTGTTTTGGATTCGAGCGTCACTGATGAGTCTTTTGTAGACGAAACGTACGTCTGGCGTATATACAAAATTTAGTCCTGGTATCTATGATGAGTTTATATATATATTCAAAATGTGTGTATCTGAAAATTGAATTTATGACTTCCATTGATGTCATTTGTATGTATACAATTTGTTATAACGGATTAAGTCCTCGATTTTACAATCATCAGCTAACATGGTTTTCCCCTCAAGCAACACATTAAATGCATGTAATAGAAACGAGTTGATCACCAAAAAGAGTTGTTACCGGTTATTTAAACTAAATCTCTAATTGAAAAGTTATTTTATTATTTAAAAAAACAACGAAAAAGTAGAACTCTGCAAATTTAGGACAACAAACCGTCAGCTATGCATTGAACAAGGAAGAAGTCATAATATACCACGTGAAATGAACATTTGCATATATGCAAATGAATTGAAATTAGAAACGAATTTCATTACAAATGTCATGCAGCTAATTTGTCAACATTCGAATTTATTAAATTCGAGAAAAATTCCCAAACATCAAAATACACTTGAATTTGGAGATATAATGACCTGCAAAAGAAAATCGATACTTTTGAAACTCCGCTGACATCTCCCTCATATATGTCGATTTGTTGACTTTTAACTAATATTTTTTGTTCCTCATACTATGCCTATAAATAGTTTATTGAGAAATAAAGATATAGTTCGTGATACTGAGGAATTTCAGCGTCTAACAAATTGGATACTTACATTATATTAATTCATCTTTTTTCATGAAACAAATGAAGTAATCAACAAATCGTTCAGACTTTCTTCGAAATTTTACCACCTGGTTGGTTATCATAATGTATGTGTATTAATTACTGTGAGTGATATTTGTCAGAAGATTTGGAAATATATATTTAGTTGTAGAAAAAGGGATTTTAAAAGTGATTGCTAACTAAATAGTTATAAAATATGATTCATCCTTAAGCGAATTTAGTTATCACCATATTATTTTGTAAAACGAGACATAATTCCGAGATTATAGCAGAAATATATTGTGCACGTTGTGTTTAATTAAAAATAAGTGTTGAATTCATTTTAGCTTCACTGTAAATAATAATAATTTTGTATAATATAAAAGTGTAATGATTTGCGCATCAATTATTACATCCATATTGCATTCCTCTGTGAATAATTTGCAGAAACAAATATAATGACGACGTCAAACGCATCAAGTCTCAATGGTAATCATATTATCAAAGAACAAGATTAGGCAGATACTATTAAACGTTTAATGAGTTATCGATCTTTGTTGACAATGTATCCTCCAGGTGCCAAAACTTACAGGAAATGGTAAATTTAACAACTGATTATCTTTCATCATCTTCAATAATCGCGTAAAATCCCCCATACATTCTGGAATTCAGTTATTTAAATCGGTGCCGTCAGGCTTAGTGTGAATATATCAGATGGTTGGTACCTTTTGGATCTAGTCATCAACTTTGAATTAAGAGTATTAACGTCAGATTGTTTCACATTAAATTGGCACTGCCTATATTTAGATTGATTTTTATGTAATAAATAGCATACATTGCATCTCATTGTCTGCCTTAGGAGTGATGAACACTTTATCTAGAATTGAACGATAACGTGTTGATGCCATTCTTTATTAAGTCTTGGAATACAGACGATTATTCGAATGACAAAAATCAACCGTTAATGACACAGTCACATAAAAAGAACTATAAATGTTATTTAAGTGGACTTAACTGATAACACTTAAATCTGCCATTTCCCGTTACCAATACTTTGTTATTGATATTAAACTCGAATCTTTTTATTGAATAAGCACTCACTGACTAGTAATTTGGACGACATCAGGTTTTTGAACTCTGCTTAAAAAGTTCCTATCAATTATTTTTTTCAAATATCTAAATCTGAAAAAAATGATGCTTTAAATACTGGTAATTTAGCTATAAAGTATTTTAATGTCTATGTCTTATATGACTTCTGCATTCTGAGTTTATAACAATGTTAAAATAACGAAGGAGGCGAGAAACTCTCGGAATAAAAACAACAATATAATTATGCTATTGTTTTTCTTTAAAAAAAATCTATTCTGACGTCCATAACATATTTTCGTTGTCGATATATTACATCATACTGCACTGGAATAATCTTAGATAGATTATTTTATAATAATATCAACTTGTTTGAGTAACTTGGAATCAACAGTTTAATCATATTTTAATTGACGATGCAGGCTACCTGCCTTTGACGTCAAATGATAAATTGAGTAACTAGCTAGAAATAATATCGCCCATTTTGCTTTCATCTTCATCAAATGCGGATTTCATTGCAAAGGATAAATATTTACATAAGCATATTCTATGCTTTTCAAGGTTTTTTGAGTGACGGACAGGTTAGGAGCAAACAAATCCGATTAATTTGTCTGCCATATCTCCAGGGATATCTTCTAACAAGTCAGAACTTATAGTTTCTGATAGAATCAATGTGATTTGTAAAACATAATTTGGATCTATAGAATATTTACAATATTGTCAACTGCTCTTCCCAGCGTAGCCTGATTCCTACAGAGAATTTGGTTATTGTAGTTTAATCAGTTTATATGATATGTTTGATATTCTGAAGAGAATAACTCCTTGTATCACATAGTAATGATAGTATGACTGTGTAATTTGACTTTATAGATTTGTCTAAACAAATGACTATGGAATTACAATGATTGTCAACTGAATTTATGTTTTCAGTTGGTGCAGATGCATTGACAAATAAAAGATAAAAAAAAGCAGAAATGTAGTGTAAATTCAAAAAGGTGGAGTTCATAAATTCTGACAACATCAAACATTATCAACCAAAGAAACAAGTACATGTCTTATTCTCGACTGGTACAGACCTTTCCAATAATATATATGTATATATACATGATATGGCTTCTGTTGACAGAACCTGTGTTTCTAGAACGACCTTCATAAAATATGATCGTGGTTACTGGCATATGCGTATACGAATAAGCTTATGTTGAAATTGTTACAATTATCCTTCATCCTTAGCAGAGTATTTACTTATATTTTTGGATGGCACAATGGAGTGAATTTTTCAAACTGTTTTTGTTGTGTTTACAATCAATTCATTGCATGTGTGCAGATTGATGCTTGAGTTTGAAGGAGAACATGAATACTTAATTACTTATATAATGCATTTTGATTACATTTGTTTAACCCTCAAATTCTGTATTTTCATGTACCATGTTGAGTCTGAGATAATATATTCACATGTCATCAGAGCCTTTTATAAATGACTAAATAGACGATAGCTGTTCGGTGATCCTTCATTGCTTGAATCCACGTCACATACGTTTTGTTTATAAGTAATCTCATTGGCAAGCATCCTACATTTCCTGACTTATATTAACTTTTGTTTGATTCAAATTGCTTATAAAGTTAAAATAAAATTGGTTTTCTAGATAAAAGTTCCTTCACAAAGTATGATATGTAAACATATGACTGTAATAATAAATGTTATATTTTTGTCGATTTTCAGTCAAAAATAATACTAATGCAAACGAATAACTCAAATTGCGATATACATTTCAAGCTTTTCGAGGTTGAGCTCGTGGTCTATGCTGGTGAAGGTTTCCCATAAAAGAGCTTTAAAAGTATTCGGCATATTCCGTGCTAACATTTCAAGTCAATACTTAATAATCAGTTTATGTAGATTTGTCAATTAAGTAATGCCAGAAGCTCAATTTGACATTTGATTAACATCAACTTCGACTATAAACGATGAATGAATTAATCCCACACACTGATTATCTTCAATTGTCTTCGCCGTGTATTCTTGTCATTGCCAAGATTAATTACCTTCGTCTATTATTTTCTGTACAAAAAATGTCTTTTATTGAGAAAATAGAATTAAGTTATCAGTGGCGGATAAAAGCTTTGTTAAAGATTTATCGAATAAATATATCAATGTAGAGAAAAGTTTTTGTTTAAAGAAGATATTTAAAGAAAGTAAACTAAAAAAAAGAGATGGATAATAAAATTACTAGAAGAAAAATAAGGAAACGATCTTTTCTATTACATTCTATGTTTACTTTCAAAGACGAATCAAATCCACAATAGTCAGACTAGGAGCACAATAGGAGACAAGTCTTAAAGCAATAAAGCCATCACAGTTAGGTAAAAAACTAAAAATGTTTTTGTTTCTGTTATATTGAAAAGATACTGTAGTCAAAACTGCATATATTATTTCAATTCATGTAACAGCAAGGTCTCTTTGTATAGTTAGTAGTTAGTCGTTACAAATGTAGTAGTTAGTAGTTTGAAATGATATCATTACTTATAATGAACAATTGATAATCAAAACTATATAGATAAGATAGCACCCATTGCAGTTAGTTAAAAAATTTTCTAGTTAATTATTCTTGTCTAGCGCACGTATTTTGAATTAGTGAAACTGCGAAAATTCGGATTGCACTGGGATTTGCAATAATAGGCAAATTTAAACTAGGGGTCATCTCAAATATTTAATTGAAATATACATACATTTTGAAAAAAATCAATTGATTGTTATTATTAAGCAAATAATTTTCTCCGACTGCAAATAAAGGTAGCATACATAGTTACAACATATGTAAATATCTGTTTTGGTTGTCGTCTAAACTTAATTGATAGCGAAAAAATGTTCCCCAAGACCCCCGTTTAGTATTTTGATCCATTTAAAATTGGAAGAATTTATATTTTCATTAATAAGTAGATACACAAATAAAAACTTGATCGTGGTCATTAAATGTTAAAAAGCTATTATTTATGTATGAAACAAAGGAAATGGGTCTTATCGGTAAAGTTATACTTATAATAGGTACGTTTAGGTTCATTAACACAAATCATGTCTTACAAAGGTTTCTGGTTGTATAAACTAGTATCAGTAATAATGACTTAAAACATGAATAGACATTCATGGTATTGACGAGTCCACAAACAATACAAAAGGGTGGCATGTTGAAAAAAAGACTTTTCACATGAATAAGGCCGTTAGTTTTCTCGTTTGAATTGTTTTACATTGTCATTTCGGGCCCTTGTATAGCTGACTATGCGGTATGGGTTTTGCTAATTGTTTAAGGCTTCATCTTCTTTTTTTTTTTATTTCCGTCAGTGTCAATAATGTACTTTTTCCCTAGTGGTTGTCAAATTTCAGCTTTACAGCACTGTGTATGCTTTCTGGGGTTTTATATAATACATGCGATATATTAACAGTAGAAAAGAAAATCAAATTTGGCTAGTAGAATTCACAACTGGTATATGTACCTATGCCGACTATTCGCTTAAACTGCAATAACATGCCCATTAGTATGATGGCAGCGTCGTTAATGAACTCTTATTTGTTGGAATCAGTGTGGCTTTGTTTGTCCTTGTTTAAAAAAATATTTTACGACAAGTGATAACATTTATGATTTTGTTAGATCCTGTTGGGAAGGATGTAAGTTTATGAGTAGCATACGGTAATTTGCCGATAATTCCATATTTTATGAATATATTAAGTTAATACTAGTAATTACTTTGCATTGGCGCTACTTTGTATGAAGTTTCATATTTATTCATTTCCAATTGGATAACGTACCCACAACAGGGCTTCCTGCAACCCAAGAGCTAATACTTTACTGCAGTTTTGTGTTATGAATGACCTTACAGATTAGATTCATTCTGATCAAATGGTTCTGCAGTTTATGTACTTAAACTTGTCTTAACTAGAATGTTGTTTTCCTTGTTATAAAGTGGAATTTAAATTCAAAATAGGGCATGTATCCCATTTCGTAATCTACTATACAATACTGCATGTAATACGTTTGTCTTGCTGTTTGATTGGTTGATTATAAACGTTGATAAAGTCAATGGCATGTAAAAAGATATAATTGTGTATTGGACTATCCAATATATATACATGTCATTCATAGTTTTCTATACAACTTTGATGTTTAAATATGCATGTACGGATCATGTACTGTATCACGGATGGATATCCCATATCCTTTCCTTTCTAATTCATTGAAATACTGTGAGTTTAATGTCCACTAATATTTTTCCTTGCAAACATATTTACCTTTTAACTTTATGATAATAACCATGTAATCAAAGGGTAGTGGTCAATAATTAAGGTCGTCTTTTTACATGTACACAATTATAAAAATTAAAACTGTTGAAGAGGTTCAAACTAGTACAATGATCCCAATCAAACAATCCTCAATTTGATAATGGAAATATATTCGAAAATTACAAACTATAAAACTAATCTTGAACCATTAAAATGGTATTGATCACACCATCCTTAGATCAAAAATGAAAAATATACTCAAATTACAGACATCAACATCTATCAAATTGAATGAAATATGATCAGAGGCTAACATAAACATTTCCTCAAAAGTCTGTCTGTGAGGTGATTTAGAGAATGTATATTGCGTGTCTCAGAGAGTAAGTGTTTTTTCTATTGAACTTTATCGACACAAATGTAAAAAATAGTCCGAATGAAGAAGCCTCTAATATTTTATTGTTTTCCTTTTGTAAATTGTCTTAATACAATACAAATAGTGATTGCAATAGAATGTATATATCTAAGGTATTGATATTCATCTTTCTATATGTACGTTCAAATCAAATCGGGTTTGAAAATAGAAAATATCAATAATCTATATTCTTGTATGAACTATTACCATATCATTCTTTCTGAAATGTCGTATGTAATTCTATTCGTATTCAACGAAACTAGAAATGTCTCCGAACTAGCAGATGTCTTGTAATAAAAATTACAACATAGCAAAAATCGTACAAACTTGTTACTAATAATCGAGTTGTCTTTAAATTCGTTTTTGAGTCATTTTGAAATTGATGTAATATTAGTCCAAAAAGAACAGCAAAATGATTTAATCAGCAACTTGCTTTTGTACATAATGGAGATTATATTTAATCAACTGGAAATAATACTGCCTACATGTTTGCTTTAAACTTAAATCATTAACATCAAAGCTATTCTGAAAAATTAATCACAATAAATATAAAGGAATGGATATGAATTGCGTTTCTATCATTATAGAAAATTCGTGTGAACTATCTGGCGAAATAAACATATATCTTCACCATGTTCAATTAATATTATCTATAACTTATTCAAATCAAAAACAAAGAAGCATACGATCAAAAATTAATAATTAACTTTTAAAAATAAATCATTCAATGTTGTCTTGCATATATTTGTATAAGCTTCATATGATTAATCATTAAACATCTACATGTACATATATCTTAACTACCTACACAGAGACGTTTCGATAAACATACGTCGCGGATATATATACAATACATATGTATATACTGACCGATCTTTCGTCTAAAGATTCAAAACCATAGTTTCGACAAAATAACTGAAGATTTTTTTCCGTATAGTCATTAAGTGATCCGATTATTTGCCCATTCATTTATCTGCCCTTTCTGTACTTATAATTAAATGCATTTAGCAAACAAATCATGCAATACCAATCAATCTGAAAAATTCTTAACCTATAAAGTTCGATGTTTATAGATATTACAAGTGTAGTGCTTACACGATAATCTTTTTCTACTCGATTGTGTTAATTTTAACTAAACGCTAGAGCATTTTTTACAATATAGAAATTGTTAAACTGTTATATTTTTTTGGTTACAGATTTAGTGACTGATGATACATTGCCAGTGCAGAATAAAATAAACATTAGCTATGTAGTTGTTATTCCATTACAATGTAGTACTTTATTGTATATGTAGCTGCACGAAGACAAGTCTGCCTTCCGGCTCGTCTGAGTATCTACAAGAAATGAGCTTCCATTTCGTTTTGCATGTGTGATGTCCATTCGTTTGATGTGTTTTATCATTTGATTTTGCCATATGATGAGGGACTTTCCGTTTTGCTTTTTTCTTGGAGTTCAGTATTTTTGTGATTTAATTTTTTTTCTTCAGTATTCTGAGATTCTATTATGTTATTCAAGCTCGCGTGTAATTTTAATTTGAAGTTAAAAGTAAATAGCATACGATGTCAAATCATATCGGTGGATCTAAACTAGTAAACCTACATTTTACACGATCTCAATTGGATTTTTCAATTGGAAATGGATCCTAATACAATTAGATGGCGGTTTATAACTAATTTTGTTTATTCAAGATAGCTATTTTTTGCTCAGGCAACATTCGTCGCATGTCAGTGCAGATTGTTTAAACAAAATTGTTATAAACTGACTCATTTATTGAATTTTCTACTTCAGACTTAGGTACAATGCTTGTCGTAAAAGGAGTGTAACTGCAGACTTCGTCTTGTAAATTTATTATATTTTTATATTAAAAATAGGAATTTGTTTTTAGAAGATGTAAAATAAACATCGTGTTTATATAGTTACACATTAAAATGAATTGGAAAATCCAGTTCACCATACAGGTTACTGTATTCCCACATTATGACAAACAGAACAAGACTAGTCGTAGCTTTCTCTACGAAAAGTAGAAAAATAAATCAGAACGTTTAAACAATCTCTATTGATTTGGGCAAAAACAATACAGTTGTTAGCATCATCAATTCAATTAATGTTCACATTGATAATTATATATTATCGTTGATCATCTCAAAGAGATTGATTTTCTCGCTTGAGCCGGGACGGCGAAAGCGAGAAATGCAATCGAGTTGAGATGACCAATGATTATCTGTTTATCGCTATTTTACCTATGACGACGGTGTCAATTTCATTGTCAATTTCATTAGCAACGCCACGTGCCTCCTTACTTTCTAGCGATAACTGTCCATCTCAAGCTAGTAGCATGATATGAAAATTATCACCAAAAAAGATCAAAGGAAAAATGCACAAAATAGCGATAAAACTACATATACAAAAATTCAATGTGCATAAATCATTTAGTAAATTTTGACATCTTCATGTATGTGTTATTTGTATAAATATTCGATTACATAATTTGACATGTTCAAATATCAGGCAACATCCTATTCATTGACACGTAAGCATATTTAAGACTACGAGGATGTAAAAATATTCACAATTCTAAAATACCATATAATAGTTGAAACTCTTATTCATTGATTTTTGCTTTGATATCAGTACAAACATAGAGTCATACGTATAGTTGTAAACAAAACTCTTAATATCAATACCGAGCTTTACGTTAATCAAAAAATTAAGAGTCTAAAATACATAACATAACCAAACACTGTACTATATCACGATATGGTACAAATGAAAAACAAATTACTCTGTTAAACAATTTTCCTAGAAAAAAATGGATTCAGAACCATGAGGTTTTTTGTTTATGGTAAATGCTTATGTTGTCTCGATATAGCATGTATTTAAAGTTTAGTTGTATGCCATACTGCTACGGCCTCTGTATTTGAGACCTTACAACCAATGCTGTTTGTCGACTCATGGGTGTAAGGCAATTCAAAAGCAATATTAGAACTTGAATACGTAATGTGAATATTCATTCCGTTACTAACAATAATTAGGAAACATTGATTTTAAAGTTAAATTTTTAAACATTAGATCGCTGTGCAAACAATTAATGTAAACTGATATTACTGATATTTACCAGTGTTAGTTCAATTCAATATTACAATACACGAATGTCATGTTAATTCACTCCATATTGGTAGAGGATTTTAAAAGCAAATTAATTTCTTAAAAGCTAAGTAAATGTCAAAACTCTCTTTCATGTTTATCAACGATTTGACTCTGTGATTAAACTCAATAAAAGGAAGTAGAACGTGAGAATTTCTTGTTTTTGCACAAATCTTTACTAAAAATTGTTACCATCAAACTTGAAAGTTGAATGCTTTTTAAAAAACATTAAGAAGATGTATGTGTTTAATATTGTCTTTTGGCATTTTCCGTTTGAGCGACTTTATTAGCATATATCTGATGCAAAGCTTATGATCAAAGTCTAATCTAAATATGCAAAGTTAACCATATAGTCTTAAATAAGTCTTGAAGTGATTGTATGGAAATGTCGTACCACTAACATATATTGACCATTTACATAACTTTTAAGATATTTTCTGGCATGTACCTGCATTCATTTTTCTCTGTAGCCAATATGATAATTTAACCTAATTATTCTTAATATAATATATTTAAAAGGTTTTGCGCTTATTGGCCAATTCAGTGTACACCACATTTTTTTGTGTGTTTTTTCATATCCAGAAAAAAATTATTAGTCATTTCTTAAAAGATTTAAATGTAGATTACATTTGGTAAATAATAAATGATTATGGAGACTTGTTTTACAGTTTGCTTTTTTTTTTTTTACAGTAACGTCTCAAATGATAATTTAGATACTTTATTTATCGACATAACTATATAATAAGGATTTAGTAAAATCCTGTAGTAATATGATATTCCGTATAAATAAAAAAGAATGGGTTTGGCTTATAAATAAGTAATTTAGGGTTGATACTTATTCGTTAATTATCATTAAATATTTGATACAAGTAATAACTACATATCTTACTGGTTGGGTTCCTGGTGATTAGTCTGTGTTATCTTTGTTGTGTTTAGTGTACTGTTGTATAACTTTTCGTCGTTTTCCTTTTTCGTCATTGCGTTGTCAGTTCATTTTTTTTTGCATATCCATTTGAATAATACCTTAGGTTTCTACAGTCTCTTTTTTTAAATAAGTTTAAAATAGTTATCAAAGGTACCAGGATTATAATTTTATACGCCAGACGCGCGTTTCGTCTACAGAAGACTCATCAGTGATGTTCATATCAAAACAGTTAAAAAGCAAATCAAGTACAAAGTTGAAGAGAATTGAAGACCAAACATTTCAAAAAAGTTGTGCCAAATACGGCTAAGGTTATCTATTCCTGGGATAAGAAAATCCTTAGTTTTTCGAAAAAATCAAAGTTTTGTAAACAGGAAATTTATAAAAAAAGACTAAATAATTAATATTCATGTCAACACCGAAGTGCTGACTACTGGGCTGGTGAACAACTACTCGTTATATATGCAGTTGAAAATATCTACACATATATTATGATATTGCTGGCGTGTTTTCATTTTCTTCAATATAGAAAGTAAACTATTTAGCAGTTAAAATTTAAGTGTGAAATATTATTGATTACAGTACTTTCACCCATTCTCTGTACGTTATGTACTATGTGTACCTTAGAAATAATATAAACATCTAGGTTCAAGAATATTCCAAAGATTGTAATACTCATTAAACAATATGGATTTAAAGTATAAATAGTTCATGTAACACACATTGCATGCAATAAATTGAAGAAATATATAGTGTTCATAATTTGAATTACTAATGATTTAACTTAGTTGAGTAACAACAATCTCTATCTTAAACACTATTTCATGTTGATCGTTTTTTATCATGACTTCCTGGTTCTTGTTTATTTATGATAGATAATTATAAATAGTCCATGTATCGAACATCGCATGCATAAAACTTACAGAAATAATATTTATTGTTTGAATTATAATGATCTAACTTTATTTGAGTAACACAAATATCAATCTTTAACTTTATGTTAGACAAATCATTTAAATAATTATGATTCGTGTCAAGCTTTATTCATGAAATAAAATTGATCAAATATGTAATATTTGTCGTGATTGTGGTAAAATAGAAATATACACCGCGTAATCATATTTCTGAGGAATTTGACGACATAAACATTAGATTAGTATTTACTGTAGAAATCTGTTTTCTGCAATAAAAAACGATTCTGTGACATTATTCATCCATACTGAAGATACACGGATGAATTGGCGAAACAAGTTGTTGTTTTATTTATACATCTTATTAATAAGGTTTCCCTTGGAAGGTTATTCGTGGGAAAACATTAAAACCAATACTTATCTTTGTTAACCTATACCACGCCTTTTACAAAGAGCAAACTAATAGAATGTAATTCCAGAAATGCGAGTCAAGCAAACCAAAGGAAATTCAATTTGTATCGTTTGCTTATAGTACACTATAATAGTAAAAGGAATCGGTATAAAATTAATCTATTTCGGCTTTTGAAACAATGGGATGCCGTTAATGTCAGTTTAATTCATTTTTTCAAGTTAGTTTGAAAAAAAATATGAATAAGAAAATGTAAATTGATTAAGAGTATGAATTGTTCACTTTAATTTGTATGATCTTAACATAGACTCATACACTAATGTAAGGGTTCAACTGTCATACAAAGGAGAGGTTGAGATAGCTATAAAACCAGGTGTAATCCACCAATTTCTACATGAGAAATTATAAGTCTGAAATATAAGTTGTATCTGGTATCTTTCGTCCCTTTTTTGTAATCTATTCGTCTGATGCTTTTGAGCTTTTTATTTTGCCATTTGATTACCGATTTTCCACTTTGAATTTTCCTCGGAGGTCGGAATTTTCGTTATTTTCCTTTTTTTTATTTTGTCAAAACTGTTAGAAAAGTTAATCAACCATCAGCAACCAATACCGAACGTGTAGTTTAGAAAATGCGTATTATGTGCATTCATTGCTATTGATAAGGTTGACCTTTTACCTTGACTTAGTTATTGGTGGTATGGGGATAAAACTATCACGTTTATCGGTGCTTATTTAATATTCTGTATATTTTTTTTTAGAAAAATTGCAACTTGACAGATTCAATAACAACTGTGATATGTTATACAATATGAGATGTTTGGCGCCACATAACTGTATTTCACCCACTACTTCTCCAAGTTAAATGAGTGTGCTAATAATTATCCATTTATTCTGTTATTAAACATGTGGATTTTTTCCCACATTTGTGCATGTAGCTTTTAATCAAGAAATTAACTTGTATTTGCATGTATATTTCATTCGTTATTGTGCATTTATATCACAATTAACCAATATATTTGTATCTGACCATATTGATTCAACAGACTGGCTTTCCAGCAGTTTGAGGGAGTATATTATATAACAAAGGATGAATAAATAGACAGTATTACCAATGCTGACCTTTTATTTATGAGTATAAATGATACCAGACATAATTTTAGTTCCAATATTTGTTTGTATTCCGGATGTTGATTCTCTAGATTGAAGAATCCCTGAAGATTCAATCAGTAAAAGAGAATTTTTGTAGCTAGTTTATTGTTATAGGATAAATACCACGACGACGGTATTGCACAACTTCGCAATCTAGAATCAACAATAAAGCTTGTGTCTGCTAAGAGTTTGCTATTTTTCAATATTCTGTACTTGAAAATGGTTGCAATCAATAATATCACACTAATATCAAAAACACTTTTAATGTTCCAATTATTTCTGTCGTATTTTTAAACGTCCGTATAAGTACTAGATATTTCGCTTGGTAATACTTTGTTAATTACATAGAAATTTATCAGCAAAACGATTAGATTTTGACAATAAAACAAGAAAGCTATGAGATTCATTTTACCATACAAAGCCGTGATAAGGTACTAATTGGATGACAGAAAACTGGATTAAATTTTCATTTCAAATCCATAACTTCTAAACAGAACATCTTTTCAAAGTGTTAATGCGTAAATATTTAATGACCCTACACAATGTAATACTGGCAAGTGGAAACACATAATATATTTGTGTATGTCTTCTATGTAAATCAAATGTAATCGTCTCATAACTCAAGGGATGAAAACTTTTAAATAAAAAAAGCTTATATCTGATACACGTTCTTACTTATTTATATTTACCAATGATGTTCTTTTTATAAATAAGTTGGTATGACTGACAATGAGACGACTATTCATTCAAGTTATAATGTATACAAAGTGTTTACAATTATAGGTCAAAGTAAGAGCTTTAACACATACACCTGGCTCACAACTATATCTCTTGCAGATTAGAAACTTTATTCTTAGAATTATGAGGTTTATGAGATATGAACATCTGTTAACATAAAGTTGCCTTAACTTGTAATGTGTTTCCATCATTATTTAACACATCATGACAGACAATTTTAAGTTTTAAAGGTTAAGCTCTTTAACAGCTTGTGAGTCGATACCGGTAAAAAATCTATATGTTCTTAAGACGAAAATCTCCAATAATCAGAGAATTTAAAAGATCTATCGACAAAATATGTGATATAACATTTAATTGTCTGATGCATCCGAACATCAAGGATGTGAACTATAAACATTTGAATTATAGATTAGAATGAATTGCTAATCATTGCTAACTTTTTGTAACATCTGCTTATATGTCCTTCCTACATGTATGCCCTTAGATGATATTAAAAGATCGATTACATTATTGGAGTTCTAACGACATTATTTTTGTTTGTTCTTTGAAGCTTGCAAATTAAAGGATATAAAAAATTCATGCCGATTTTCTTTAGTGACAGTTTACTAATACAATTGTTCTTATCAGTTTGTAAGCTAATTTTGATTAGCTGATGCAAGTGATAAACTGATATTGCATCCGTACGGCTCAAGAACGTGCAGTGCAAAGCTTTGTGATTAGTTTCACAAAAAGTTTTTCTGACAAAAGAAGATCTTAATTTTTTGAATTGTTCATGGCGGTCAAAATAAGTCCTAATATGATCATTGATTAATTTTCCGTCTTTGTCTTTACTTTATTTGCTTTTTGGTTTGGTCAGCTTCTCAACGTTAGTATTACGATTTTGGATTTTAAAACATTTTGGCCACAAGCATCACTGACTATGGTCGACATTAGCATCCTTTTTATTAACTTTCCTCTTCACGATTGTGACCTACTGAATCACCAGTAACAACCCTCTACAAATATAACCCGGAGCAAAGATCATGATATGATACTGGTGTCTAAGTGTGCTATATTTTAAAAGACACATACAATTTTCAATTTAGCATGGATTAGACTATTTACCGGATTTGTAATAACATGAGCAACACGACAGGTTCTGCATGTGGAGCAGGATCTGCTTACCCTTCCAGTGCACTTGATATCATTCCCAGTTTTTTGTGGGGTTCGTGTTGCTTGGTCTTTAGATTTCTATGTTGTGTCTTGTGTACTATTATTTGTCTATTTCCTTTTTAGCGATGATGTTGACAGTTTAGTGTCTATCTATGAGCTTGACTGTCCATCGGGCAGTACCACTGATACTGTTTATATTACTACTGGTATTTCTGTACTCTTGAATCATCTTAACGAAATTAATAAAACATTATGTATCCTTCTGTCTATTCGTCAATTCATCATTACATGTATACGCTAGTCCTGACTGGTCATTGTACCTATAAGCCTTTGTCTGATTACTCAACCATTTGGATAAGAAATTTATTCTGATGTATTACTGCTTAAGGGACAACGATACGAGAAAACAAATGATAAGTTAGTCTGGTAAACAGGTGATATATGATATTAATTTAACGATATATAACGAGATCTAACATGGTTTAATTTGTGGTAAATCTATTTACATCCTTCTGAGCCAATGAGACACCAATTTCTGAAATAAATACTGTATTCAATAAAAAAATAAATGAGTATAACCTTAATAAATAATTAGATAAACACACACGGATTTGTTTTATTATTTATAATTTCACTGTAATATTTACATGACTTCATGCTACAGTCTAATTATGTCGCCATTATAACTAATTTTTAGACGTAAAATACTATAATAATTATTATTGTTATATACTTCAAAACAGTTATTATGTTTCCTTTAAACGACAGTTGATACTAATTGATAATTGCACTCATTCAATCGTATATTTATAACTAGGCTCAAAACAAATAATATAAAAAACAGATGTACTGTGTCACAGTGCTTCTGATAATATCTTTTTGTTGTGATTAGAAGACATCATTATTTCCCCCATATCTTTATGATCTTTCCATGAAGCAATAGAACAATCGATTACCGTCTAACTTTCGTCTATATTCGATGTTAGTTACTTTAATTTGATTCTAGCGGTCACTGTAGAACATTCTGTACCACGATTTCACGTTGGCGGTATATAATCATACACTATTTGTAGCTTTAATCTCTAACAGAAATGAATTACCTTCTCCAGAAGTTCTGAAGGATTTTATAAACCCCTTTTATCTTAAGACAAGAATAAACCCTGTTCTGTCAGCTTGCTATTACCAATTCTCTTGTGCCCGATATTCGTTAATGAAAAAGTCTTTCCTAACGTTAAAGATACCAATTCTCATTAACCCATCAGTAAATTTTGTTCAGATTAATAGGACTATTCCCTTGGCAGTTGTGTTTTTCACATTACCACATGGTTTAGTATAAATGTCCATTCGGTGCTAAAGACATCATGTTATGGGTGTTTATTTAATATCAATTTTCTCAATATTCCGTGATGTTGTACAGCTTGATTTCAACGCTGTCAATGTAAAATATAATTACTTTAAATGCAAGTTATTTGAATCATTCCATATTGTTTAAGAATATATTTCAACAAGGCTGTGCAGTGTTCTAATTATTACTTTATATCTGATGAAACGCCTGTACAAGGTGGAGAATATGACAGCTGTATATATGGTTAAATGATTTTTCCTTTTTATCTTTTGTTATGTACAACCATTACCAATCTCGAACGCCATTATTGCAACTCTTAGGGATAAAAGCTGAAACAGTTGCAAAGACCTACTCTTGTATAAAGTGAATAGCTAAATATAAATGTAACTTTAAAAATGTTTATTTATATTTATTGTACCTTTGATATATATATCATTAATGACTCATTAATGTATAGGGCAAATCACGACTCTTACCATATTTGTAAGATTTCTTTGCCTTGAATTGACCGTACCGCTTCATTATGTTTTCCTTAGAAAAGAGAAATACTACCATTGATATCTAGATAAGAAATCCGCAAACACTTGTTGCTTGGAGCTTTCTGAACGTTTTAATAGGGTTGCAACATATATGAAACCCAAAACACGACGTTGAAATTTAAAAATCTTTGAGCGTTGCGTTTTATCAAATACATATTTGGATTGTGTGTCGTTAATAGATACATTTCAATTCTCCTTTTCCATCATTCATGGTATAAAATTATCGACATAACCGTTCTTGCTTGTTCTCATATAGTGCTTAACTAAGTGATGGAAGACTTTATTGTTTTGTAACAAAAGTGCGAATCGATATGATTTCATAGCAAAATATCGAATATGTATCTATTAACCATTCACATTTAAATAAATTGACATTTAACACGTAATTGTGGAAACACATACTGGTTTTTAAATGATCTATGATCATCATTAACTCCTTATTAACGGAAATAAAGGTTCCCCTTTCATTTTATCGAAGGTAAAACCTCCATTTGATTTAAAATTTGCCTAGTTACCGGTATTCAAATTATATTTTACATTTTCTGATAAAAATAGTTATTTCAAATCATGAAAAGGCTTCTTGTCGACAATAAAGCTAATTGAAATAATGGTGCTGTAATGAGACTTTAAGATGGCATGTCACTACTATAGTATTTTGCCGCCAATTAATGTTTATTATAACTGAATGTTGTGTGTTTCTCACGTCTGTATAGCCTACATTTCTTTAGCTCTTTGTGACATCGTGGCTTCTTCTGATTTTGCCCTAAAAAGTATGTCCTTCAACCTGATGGATTTCATTTATAAAAAAAAAGATGTACTTTGATTTTGCAATTCTGTTGGTTTATCTTTATTCCGTATTTGTCCAAACTATTTAACATTTATATATATTCATTCATCATGTATCACGTCACCATTCTTGAATTTTAAGTTTTTGTATCAAAATTAAGAATAAGATTTTAGGATCCATATTTATTTTCTCTTAATTCTATCATATCATCCTTGATCCCCTAAACACGGTTTCATTGATGTTAGTGTTGTTATTTTGATTCCACACAGTTAAAGCATACTTAAAATTTGTTCTCGTAAACAGCAAACTATAAAAAAAAAATTCACAACATGCATCAATGATATAAACTTTCACTTATTTCTGAGTGCATGTCATGTTTTAATATAACCTTTACGTATTTAAAGTTTTCTTATTTGCATAACTCAATAAATGTTGTACTAATGTAAAGAATCAAAGGAGTAAAATATAAGCGTGGATCATATACAGGAAAACATCATAACATAATTTGTAGATGTCACACTTATAAATGACCTAGGAATTCAATATTTGTCAAATTAACTGTCATGTTTAAAACGATCTTCACAAATAGATGACAAACCGACCCCACCCCTCCTAATTTCCCTACCGGTTTAAGGCCCATTGGTGCAATACATCCATTTACATATCGGTTAGATTTATTTTATATAAAGTGCATCCTTATACAATATACATAATACAACATCACAAGTACATCTCGATACATCACCAATAATATAATATATCAATATCATATCAACAAGTCTTTGGAGGCTTATGAAAAACTCACATTATTCATACGTCAAGTAAATAACGTACAAAGAAAAATATAAATTATTAATCAATCGTTCTGAAATCTGAGGTTATTAAATATACATCATGAGAAGTAGTATGATTGCCAATGAAACAACTCTCCGCCAAATACCAAATGTTGTAGGAATTTACAACGACAGGTCACCGTAGTACTACGGTCTGCAAAAATGGACAAACCATATAATACATAGTCAGTTTAAAAGGGCCCCTTAATCTTTTTTTAGAACTCGGTTCTTCCTTCTTCCTTCTGATAGGATCATTCTCGATTGTCTTGGTTGAAAAATTGCAAAGACAATGACTCTTTCAAGAAGGCAATTTGAATAATATACAAGTTGATTTCCTATGAGAAAGTTGACAACCGATCCCTAATATATTTAAATATACCGTATCCTTTGAGAATATTGACACATAGTCCAGTGCATAATATGTATGTTAAATGAAACAGTATTATTTGCAAGAATTAATTAAGTTAAAGTTTCCATGGCTAACAGAAGGCTTGTTGAAATGAATAAATGAATATACTAATTTCATGTTACACAACAATGTTTATGCATGTATCAACAAAAATCAATAAAAAAAGATGCGTCAAAATTGTTTAAAGAGATAGACGAACGATATAACATTTCTAATTCAAACTTATCATTTTTAAATGTTTAAAAACGTCGAGTAATTTGGACTGCATATTTTATGATTAATTCATTTTGGTTGTTGAACAAAAAATAAAGCGTTAGGAAGGATGAAAAGGGAAAAATAAGAATACAGTAGAGAAGGAAAGGATTTATCAAATGATTGATTGTCAATTGAACTAAACTTCGATCCCACATATAAATAAATAATCAGAAACAGATGAGTTTGCGAGTTATGTAAATGGTTTGAAGTTTCTGTACGACAGTTTTTGTTCCCGGGAGTTATCATTGGCCACATGTAGTGGTCAATGTTTTGCGTCAATATGATTTGTAACTTAGGGTGTACTTTTGGGAAAAACGATGCGTCTATTTCCTTTAGGAAGTACTTTTATTAAAGAGGGACGAAAGATACCAGAGGGACAGTCAAACTCATAAATCGAAAATAAACTTACAACGCCTGGTTAAAAATGAAAGAAGACAAACAGAGAAACAATAAAATTGAGAATAGAAATGGGGAATGTGTCAAAGAGAGAACAACCCGATCATAGAACAAACAACAGCAGAAGGTCACCAACAGGTCTTCAATGCAGCGAGAAACTTCCGCACCTGGAGGCGTCCTTCAGCACATGACACAACATAGAAAACTAAAGAATCAGCAACACGAACCCCACCAAAAATTAGGGGTGATCTCAGGTGCTCCGGAAGGGAAAGCAGATCCTGCTCCACATGTGGCACCCATCGTGTTGCTTATGTTATAACAAATCCGGTAAATTGTCTAATTCGGTAGGTCACATTCATTAAAGGGAAGGGGATTGTAGTTACGACGTAAGAAACATATCCGATATCATTTGTGAAACAGTTATTCCTAAACAATCAACCAACTCGTGATAGTGTCCGTAAAATTTACGAAGGGATGATTTCAACTTTTTGGAACTCTTGGTTTAATAGCGTCCTTGTGGGAAGCAACCCTCTATCAAGAAAATCAGGATAGTAAATGCAATCACGGGAATATCATATCAATTGGGAGATATATACCCCGTATGCAGGTGCTGATGGAATGTTGCTACTTAGAAATGGAAAGTTCACAATTGGAAAGCTTAAATCATCTCTTTTGTCGTAAAGTTTTGTTTTCAACCGACCCTCATTGTCAATTTCTAGATGTAATTCAAGACATGAGGCCGACTTTAGTGTATCTGCTGATCCTTTATATCTAGTTCGATGGGATAGATGCGTTCAAGATAGTCACCAAATTTTGAATCATTTAATGAAAGAACGTCATCTATATAACATAAAAAACGTTATGGACCAAATAGAAATGGGATGAACTTTTAATTAGACAGCAATCCAACTTTACAAAAAACAAAAAGAAATCTAGAAGGCAACAATAGACGTCCATCATCCTCCTTAAGAAATCTCGATAAAAGGGTAAACAAATTTAAAAAACACTCTCTAAGATCTGGCATAAGTACCAATCCCCTGTAGTGATAAAACGACGTTAAAAAGTATAAGATATAACAATGAGAACCACTTAAGCTGTATCTGACAGGCAAATGTGCAAGTAGCGAATTTTAACTGGTTTTGTTCAAAGCTCTCAAAGCTTTGAAACGGAAAAATTACAGGTTTAAACTCAGCTTGACAGTGAGTAATGCAACAATCTGACAAGATTGACAGTTAGTACCATCGACGAATGACATTATTGTGTTTGCGTGAAAACAAACATGTATAAAAGCAAATTAAAACTGTTGGCTGCAAGGAAGAGCATGAAACATCTTGCAAGAGTATCTGAATATAGCATAATTGATAAAAGGTGAAGACTAAATTGTAGGAAAAAAATGAATAGGAGCTCAAGTATGAAGAATTGAGAATAATTGGGATCTCAAATTTAAATAAAAAATAGAGAATAAAAGGCATAAATATGGTATAGAGAGAAAAATAACATGAACAATTACAGAATGCAGAAATTAAAGACAATTTCCGGACCCTCGTACGAGCGCGTCGTTAAGTATTTTAGCGAACACAAGTTTTAAATATTAGACGCATTACATCACCAACGCCATATATGGTGGTAAGAGAAACGTCAAACAATTGACTGATAACAACTAAGCTTTCAATGTTCAAACCTTAGCTTACAACTGCATTATCGAAAACCAGTTAAAATACAATAGCACTGTCAAACTGCACTCAGTATCGCCTAAGTTTATTACACGTTGTTCATTACGAGTTTAAAGGAAATATTAATTGCGTTTTTGAAAGTGACAGTCATTTCGTTTGAACACTGGTACCAATGTCATATAATAACTTTAATCACGAGTTTGCTCTAACATAGCGAGTGTCATATCTTTCAAATCTGCAATTTATATTAGACCTTAAAACTATGATTTTTTCCAGGGAAATCCGTTTGTTGTGATTATCAGATTGTTACTGTGGGAATAAAGCAATAAAGACAAATATGACATATATAGTGAAATATTAGAAAGAAGATTGAATAGGTTTCCATGGATATAGCGCATTGCGTTTTACTAAATCAAAATTCTGCATGATTCGCAGTGTTCATTAATTTGAATTGTCAGTGATATATTCCAAAATAAACAAGTTCTCCTGAAGTATAATTTATTTTCAGTAATATATTTTGACGCTGCCGTCAAATCGTTCATTTTTTTACTTTTAATTGGCATGTTGTTAGCTCTACAGTAGATATATAGGATTGGTTAGACAAAGTTGGTCTTTTCCTAGCACAGTGGTAATCAAACGTAAAAGTGAACATTATTGCGTTTCAAGTTTGAATACAATTATGTAATATTAATGTTTATGTCAAACATACAGCAGACGTCATAGATATGGATGCTAAAAATAAAATTGTTTATATAGAAATAATAAAGTAAATGGGCAACTATTATACAATAAGTATTTGAATAGTAGTATCATAAAATCTAAGTAAACGAGTCAAAAATTAGAATACTAAGAATACAAGAAGCAGTTGATACTAAAGGGTCATTTACAAAACCATTCTATCATGAAAAAGAGCAAAGTTTATCCATTGCTAACAAGAAGGATGACGATTGAACAAAAACTGTCTACTAAGCACGACAAAGAAACTCAAAGTCAACTCGAACCTCGCCAAAAGCATTGTGATATAAAGTGCTCCTGAATGGAAATCAGATCCCAAATATCAAAATAATTAAACATCATTACAAAGAAGAGAAAGACGTTCAAACTTGGCAATTGCAGTGGAATGTCTCTTTTTACAGTGACTTCATACAGAAATACGTAATAGATTTTTTTCAAATTATCAAAGTTATTGTTTGACACGTGGATGTGTGTATTTTCCCCGATATTAACCATGAAAATAGATCCAACCTATATGATAGTCATACAAACTATAATATAACGTGTTATTTTGTTTTTGGGTGGTTTTCCCCTTTTTTTCTGAACAGTTTGTTCTAAGGATTGGGCAAGTACTTTTTCTTCGTTCACTGAGGTTGAGATATGTTCCTGTTCTAGGTGATTTTCTTTATGAGTGTTTTCTTGTGTTCATTCGTATTTGTAATTTGGTGTCAATGAAAGATCTTTGATAAATTTTGTTGAATTCGTTCAACTTGAAGAGTCATCAGAGGGATTTTGACGACATACAAGGGGCCTAAGGTTTGAATAGACACATTTCAGACAACTGTTACAAATTAATGAAAAGTAAGATATCGTTCACCTTATACAACGTTGAAGTCATTTTACAATTATTGCTGTTAATCTTAACAATGATTTGCCATTTAGAAATCTTTACACTGAGAGTATTCCAGACAGCGTGTGTCTTAAACGGCATCAAGGGTAAAATAAATGCAAAAGTGCCAGGTGCATTAAGTAGATTGAAAGAAACCCCAAGATAATTTAAACTGGATCATTACAGAACTAAATACTCATATTCTATAAAAACAATATCAACAGAACAGTCATTTAGAATAACTAAACTCATTTAAACATTTACGTCTTATGTATTTCTCTGTATTTTATTGTAACATATATCAAAGAGGATGTTCTGCACTGGTCTAGACTATTGTTTTATTATTTTTAGATGTTTCAAGTGTTAAAAATATCCCTTTAAGTGTTCCTCGTTATCAAAATCATAACAATATTCGTCATTACGCTTTACTTTTACGCAGCTACAAAACGATTACGAATAATTGTGCATATTGATCAAAATGATATAATTGTACTTTTACACAACATTAATTTTGTTTATCCGTAGAGCATTAGATTTAGTCCAGATTATGAAACTAAATACCTAACATCGATTTGTTAGTCCCGGATAATTGAAGGACAATGAATACATGTGACAATTAAGTAAAGTAAATATATTCCACTAGAGGCCATAACCAATATGTGGTCAATATAATAACTGGTCATTATTGGTGATTAGGAATTATTAATAAATTCGTTATACTACGTATGTCATTGTTATGGAAAACAATACGGACAAAAGTCTAAAGTTTACCAGTAAGCCAACTGTATTGCACGTACAACATGTAGCTAATGAATTCATAATATCACGCGCAAGCGCACGCATGATAGTATCTACATACTTATTTACAACTACATGTACATGTATGACATACTTCATCTATAAATATCATATCTTATGTTAAATTTTTAGTTTTGTTCTCGTACGGCTAGTTAAGTCATCGAAATTGAAATACTGTAACAGATAACTCAAATTAGTTCCCCTTATTCATATAGTACTTCACGCCCTCGAAGACGGGAATTTAAATATATAAGATTCTTATAAATAATGCATATTAAAACATTCCTGGCAATTGAAAAAGAACATCTACACAACTTAATTTTCATACATACTACAGGTATATATCGTTGTTGAGTACAATTAACAAATAAACAGAGACTTCCAAATATATCTTAATTTGAAAGTAAGATCACATTCGTTTTAATTGTACCTTGGTGTCTTTTTTCTCATTACAATTACACATGTAAAATAAGACATTGATTCGTTCCTACTTCATTGAGTGGTCTATCCATTCCGTATCTGGAATATCAACTAGAATTTAAACAAACAAGTCTTAGAGTCAATCAATCGCAGCATAAATAAGAACAAACTTTGCAAACATTGATTGTTCTAGACATATTTGAGTTGAACAAATATTCTTTACATCCCGCCATGGATAAAATTATCTATTAACTGTGTGGTCGTTTTTATGTTTTCAAATAAAGTGTAGGTTTATTGGTTTCTTGGTAATTTCATTTTTCCCCAATGTTTTTCCCAGTTTATACCCACTCATGCAAAGTCAAATACAGACATTAAAGATCTACTTTCACTTATTGTTGAATAGATTTATATTAAATCAAGACTCATTAACCGTTTTCAATATTCCCTCATTGATAGAGGCACTTCAGTGTTTTATTTAAAGTTGTATATGTCGTTCTATACAAGCAGGAAAAACACTCAGACTTTCCAGACGATATTGTCGGCAATGACAGGCAATTTCCAATATATCCTATAAAATGAGTCTTTTAAATCAAATTAGAGAAGAATTCCTATTTCAGTTTTAATTTCCGTTTCATTTTTTAACTTAAAAAACTTAAATTCAATAACCTCCCACGAGATTTACCAATTCATTTAATTGCGTGAATTAACACTATTTGCTTCGAATTCTGATAACGTACAACGTTCAATATATATCTCGGGTTAGGCACATAAATGAAAATCCCACAATTCAATTTAATATATCGAAAGTGAGGCCAGATTGCTTTGATACTAAAAATAGAGAGAGAAGATACCAAGAGGGCAACAGACTATTTTAAATTACCGACTACTGACTCTTGATTATATGAACCTATATATCGCCACTCTTATGTTAGTTTAATGCATGTCGGATCTAAAAATAGTTCTAATAAATTATAACTTGTTTTACGTAACATAACCTACATGCAATATAAATGCGGAAGGACATATTCCGAGACGTCGTGATTAGGCCTTTATATTTGCGGTAAATCGGGATTTGGTTTTATTATGTTATTGATTCGTATACTGATCACAGCTTAAACACTACTAACTTTTTAGACAAAACATCATGGATATCCCTGATGAATTGAACGCTTTGTTAGCAGCCCTGAAGTTGTCTGGTAAAGAACCTGCCTGGAGGCAAGTACTGACCAGGTGACAGTACAGTTGACGTGGACCAAGGCTAAGGAACAAGAGGCATCCTCCAGTAAACCCAACCCGGCCCTGAAAAAGAGTAAACCCACCATCCACCAGGAGAAGGAACGCCAAGCGTTACGACCAGTGGATGGCAAACAAAACAGCCGTTGTACCTGCTATTCAAATCCAACAAACCACAATCACGCAAACCGAGGCAAGAGACAGCGTAGTTGGACATGTACTAACACCAACTAAGTACAAAGGGGAACCATTTGGGGTTGTAGTCAATAGGGATATTGTCACCAGTCCCTACAACCCCAAAAAGCCTGCCATCGCCTGGTATTCTACACCTCCACAAATGACAGAGGCAAACGCAGTAGGATCGACTTCGATGAAGGGGTTGATATCAACGACCCAAACCTACTGCGCACACCACCACACACATCACACGTCATCAATGCAGATTCCAAAGAGGCAATACAAACAGCCATGCTAACAGCAACCTGATACTCCGTACCAGCAACACCAACGCAGACGGAGTAAAATGAAGGCCAAAAGACAAACAGACGCCGGTCTGTAAAAAAGGTTTTTCCAGTCCGCAATATCCAGACAGGATAGCCGGACGTGAAACATCCACATATCATCATCATTTGGTTTTATTTTCTGGGAAAATGGCATTCACCCTTATCGGGACTTGGGAATTAATCATTATTTCTCAGGATACGTGAAAAAGTACTTTATATTTTCGCGAGCTTGGGATGACACGCTCTCCTACAGCTTCTCAAATATTATCCGCAAACATCAGAAAGATGTTATAGACATATTTTTAAACTTTCATACATACAAATCACAAATTGTAATTATTGCTTAAGGATGACATACATGTATGTACATGTAAGCTAGATTAATTGCACTAGATGAACATTATGAAACAACAAATTGGTTACTAATGTTATTTCGTCACTTTTAGTATTTATCATATGACAATATGCTGTCATTTCAACTTGAGTGTCAATACATTTATTTATTTTTTTCATTATATTTATTAACATAGTCACTCCAGTGTTTCAATATACATGACTGTGTACTTGAATTGAATTGTAATTGTTGTTAAGTAATTTAGTTGTCGCTGATTTAAAAATAAAATGTGGAATGAAAAACATTGCAAAAGTTCATTCGAAGCTTCATATAAACGGATGTCGTTTATATAAAACACAATTATAACGGAAGATTTATGATTATAATTTTCGTAATTATTTTCAATAAAACTACTGGAAATTAATCGGTTTTTAATTCTAATGAATACATTTTCATAATTGTGTTATTAAAATCAAAGCGGTTGTTCGTATCAATAAATGTCGATGTGGGTTAGATATCATACGAAACAGCAACCTAGCAACGCCTGGCCAGCGACATTTACAAAGAGAACACCTTGTAGATTGAAATAAACAATTAATTTCCCCATAGGCGACAATGGTAGCCTTTTTCGAGATACAGACTTTAGAAAGTTGATTTTTTTAACGAAACCTTGCTAGAATCAAAGAAAAATTATTAGGACAGTATTTTTTGGTCCAAAAAATATAGGTTCGCGTTGCTTTTCTTAGCGTATTTTGTACTTATCTCCCATGCCTATCAATTTTGCCCTTAAAAATACGTGTCTTGTCCTAGCGTTGAAAAGTCATCTCAGTGCCTTTATGGCTACGGAATAATTTTTATTTTGCCTTTTGTATAAAGCACAGTGCACGAAGTCTCTAATAATAAAAAATAACGGGCGCAACATATCGACCAATCAGGATTAGCCATACTCTTAATTCTGAATACCATGTTATGCTCATAAAATGGCTGCGCCCATAAAATCTAATGGTGTATTGTAACCTGTAATAATCAACTGTGTACTATAGTGTTTTGTATATAATTGAAACCTACAATATTTGATATTTGATATTAACATCGGAATCAGGATACATCTTAGAAGTGTATGAATAATTGAATAAATCGACTTTATTAGTGGGGGTTCTTAGGAATAAATCTTGTAATGGCCAGATAATGTTTCGATATTTCTGTACACTTGTAGTGTATTTGTAAGCATACGCTATTGATTTTACCATAACTCGATCAGTTATATAGTAAAAATTGAATTGCAAATTATAGTTTTCAATATTCTTATCTGATCTCTAAGAAATACTATCAACTTCAAATTTCGGATAGATGATATTAAATTATCATGTTTGTCTTTTATAATTATATATAATTACCTCAATATGAAAGGGGCACTTGCATGTACAAGAAAAGCGATTTGTGTTAAATATTGAAGGATTGATAGATTTTTGGTATATAACATCACTTCAGTGGCGACCACCTTTTTTGGTAGAAACAGCATTTTGAAACATTTTTTTTATCATATACATACGAAAATGTGGTATGAATGCCAATGAGACATACAGATTATAACATATTTTTCATATCAGACCCCTTATCATCCCTAGGTCATGATATCAGCCCGAGAGCCGACTGGCTCTGTGTTGAAGACCGTACTTTGATCTATAATGTTACTTAGATGGAGAATTGTCTCATTGGCACTGATACCACATCTTCTTATATCTATATAGAAAGGACCATATAAAAGTCTTATAGCTTTTATTAATATCAAATATCTACTCAAAGGAAAATTAATCATTTTTTTACAGGGTTCGTGCTGCTCTTTTTTTAGTTTCCAATATTGTTTTTCGTAAACTCTTATTTGTAATTTAGTTGTTATTATTTTAGTAGGGTTCATGCATCAGTTTTCTATTAGCATAAGTCCCTCTGGCATTTGACGACTCTTATTTAACGAAAGAAAAATGAAAAAATTAATAAAAGCGTGCTAAAAATTGCAACTTATGTACATATGTGTATTCGTGTTTATCTGCAATCTTACAACAAACTTTCAATGATATTTTTTAACGAATTGTAAAATTCTCATTCTACATTTTATAGTTTAAATTCTAACATTAAATGAGATTGATGGTAATGTGACCTCAATTTCATGAAGTAAAAGGAGATTTATAAGCTTCCTTGACATCATGATTATCACTTATAGTCAGAAACAGTCATTTATTAGAAGAACATTCGTGTTGTTTTGGCAGATTTGTGGGTTCAAATTTCACCTCGCACGATCTCGTCTTTTGTATATAACTTCGATTTTTTTTGAGTGAATTTTATCACTCATTCTAAACAATGTACTTTGTCGGTTTACTTTTGGCAACTGCTTTGAATTCGTCAATACAGATTGATGCTTTTCTTTCTCATGTTATATGAAACCATTAGCAAATCGGTTTAACACAAGAAAAAGAGACTACTGTGGGAAACTGTCGCTTATAACATGCATAAAAACGTATCTGCGTGTTACAAGTGGTTTTGTTTTGTCAGTGCGTTGATTAATAAATAAAAAACGCGATTAAACATGAAAGCTATCATGGGATTGGATTCTATTTGGTCGCATTTAGTTATATATTTCTAAAGTTGGACACAATCAGTCAAATTGTTTGGGAAACGATAACACAAATATGTCTATCATTTTTCTATTGCATTGCTCAATATAGATAACAACAAAAAAGATTTAAAAAATCAAATTTCAAAAAACACGAAGTACACAAATTGCTTCGAAAACTTAGTATCGAATACAAAAATTAGTGAAACAAAATGACTAAAGAAAATTTAAAGACCATTTGGAATTGCTTGGACGTATGTGAATGTACTTGAACAAAAGAAAAATATATCACTCACTTTAAGATATCAATGGACGATGAACGGTCCTTATAAAAAAAAAGATATCTAAAATTTCAGGATCAAGAAGGGCATCTTTTGATTTTAAAATTTAAAAAAAGCTATACGGGGTAAACCTAATGAGGATTTTAAGAATAGAAAAATAAATCCTAGGCAATTTTTTAGAATAAAAAACAAAACATGCACTAACTGAGCAGAAACATCAATATTATTTCGCTGTGCATGCTGACTATGTGGTATGGGCTTTGCTCATTGTTGAAGGCCGTACGGTGACCTATAGTTGTAAATGTTTGTGTCATTTTGGTCTTTTGTGGATAGTTGTCTCATTGGCAATCATACCACATCTTCTTTTTTATATGACATATGGTATAGTTGACTCTCAAAATCCCTTTGTTCTCTTAGCTTAGTTAAAATGACTATCCAAACGGAAAGATTTTCATTTTAATATACACCTGATATCTTAAAATTTCTGTTATCTGAAACTATTCGCATCCCTCTATAATCAACACTTTAATAAAGCTTAATACCATGTCTCGTTCATTTCGTGTTAGTCCATTACGATAAGTTTCCTTGTGCTTTTCGCTTATAAATGTTATACATGTAAAAGTTAATTTTTCATAAAAGTTTAATGGATAACTTGCATGCAAACTCCTAACGCTAGGCTTGGTGACATATTCAAGATTTTCCAAAAGTCGTTAATAAATTGCAAAACATAAAAAAATATCTGATTTATTAAAGGCTTTGTTCTAATGCCCGGATGAGAAAAATAACTACTTGGTCTAATGTCCCGGACGTACGGAAACACGGACCAATTATGTACTACTATAACTTCTGTTCAATATCCGCTATATTACATTTATTCAGCGCCATATTCTATATAATTCCCGATAGTAAACCATCCTGGCATGTTTATGGTCCAAAAACTTTGACAGGTTTGCTTGGCAATAAATTAAATCACTGTCTTGAAGTCTCGGGACATTCCTATTTTATTGCATGCGCTGATTTTCCAAATTGTTATATAACTATAAATTCATAGCATATAGAATACAGAATGTAAAATATATATTTTTGCATGCGGAAGACTAAATATGAAATATGTTGGGGTTTGTTTTTTTTTGCATCTGAAATGCAGAAGCTTTTCACGTAAAATACTTTACGAAATATATGTTTTTATATTAAAAAAAACTATACTAAGAAGATTGTTTGTCACATAAAAAACACCTTGACACTTTTATCCATTGCAAAGTAATTAATACATTATTTAAAAAAACACTTGTAAATTATATGACAAAGATATCCTATAACAACTTTTCTTTTATATAACCATGACAATGTCAAACAGGGGGAAAATTGGTGTCACTAGACAACAAAAAAATAGATAAAATTTGTAAATAAAAAAAAAAAAAAAAAGGATCAGCGCTTTGATATAATCTTAGAGTAAAAAACAATCGACCAACATTTCTAAATATTGAATTTGTTCCGAAAACCCTATTATAATAAAATAAAGATAAGAATAAGATAAAAAAAAAAAAGGTCTACAAAAAGTCAATGTACTCACCTATCCAATAGGCACAACATGACACAAAAATGACTGAAAATACTGCTAAAATTGACACAAATTTCATCTTTAAATTGGCTTAATGTTATAAATTTCCTGTAGAATGTCCTGACTCTTGAATTTCCAATGTGTCAAAGTGAAAAGAAAACCGTAAGAGGGGAACGACTAACAAATACAAGAATATATCTGTGGATTCCACGTGATCAATTTATAACCCAGGAATTGATAGAAAGAATCAATATTGAGAATTTATTCAATGACATATAATATGGAATTTGTACAGAATGTCTATCATAAATCTAGCCAATCAGATTGGAAAAAAAACTTTGTAAGGATTTTCTGATTTCCGATATCATTAAAGCATGCGTCTTTCTACGGAGGTGGTAGTTTCACAGTCTGAATGATAGTTATTAAACAGAATTAAATATATCTGCTTATTGGTGCTTATTTTATTTGCTAGTTTTAGGTTTATTATAACGTCACAAAGTTTAAAAGGGGTTTGAATGGGTTTTTAGAGTATTGTTGTAGTGTTAAATGTACATTAAGTAGGAAGAACTTATCAAATAGACGGAGTATTCTAACTAAAAAAATGGTATTAAATATGTTTGATTTATTATTATTGATTTTGGAATCAATTATTAACCCTCATAAGTGTTAAATGGGGTTCCTACGTGTGATTAGATTGTAATCGTATATTTAGCAGAGATAATTAGAAATACCATTCTACTTAAAGTATGGCTCTTGGTTATTAATTGCTTACCTTTGGTAAGTAAAACCATTTTTAGAATATTCTACAATGTAAGGATACATGACTATTAATCCCACTTTATTTACAGGTCTGCAGCTCAATTTACAAAAAGCTTACGAAAATGCTTGATTGTAAGTTATAATGAGTAGGTTTGATTAGTTTTTTCACTCTGAAGAAGTTTTTGTGAAAAAAGGCTTTAGGTGCATAAGTATTCAACTATTAAAAGCAGACTTTAAAAAAATGTGCGATCATGAAAGAATGAAATATGATTTGCAATCATGTTTAATACTTCTTTCTTATATGTGCATACTTATTCGATCATTTTTAAATTGTCGTTATTTGCGTTCACATTTGCAAAAAGGTGTCGATTGTACGCCCTTGGAAGGACTTGGAACCCTTATGCTTTTAAGATATGTTATATAAACCTGAGTTTTATAAGGTATCGGCGTACGCATATGTTATACGAATTTTGATTTACGTATTTGAACGACGTTTATCTATTATAAATAAAAATATCCCTAGCATTGAAGATATAAATTAAATTCAGTTATCTCATCGAAAAGTTGAGACAGTGCTTTGCTATTTTATTTAATTACTTCATGTTTGTTTTGTCTTGTAATTTTTTTTATAAGAGAATGTTCAACTTTGTATGAGACGTGTTTGTTTTCTGCGTACTTCAATTGATAATATTATTAACATCTAATAAGGAATTTTTTTTTAAATATCTTATACGCAAAGGCAAAACATGTGGCACTATTATATAACATGAATTTTATAATGATGATGGATCTTATACTTTCTATTTAATTAATTTGAAACTTTTCAATACTAGGGACGATTTGGCGCTTGCCATATAATAACTGTTCCTGACCATACGCGTATGGTTATGACCATATTGGAAATACTCGTGCATATGGTCCGACCATACGCATAGAATGTAAGTTCTGACGGTACGCGTAAAACTATGATTGGAGTCATTTTCACGTTTACTTTGTAATATTTTAAAACTCTTCATAAAGTTTGCTTCTAGTTCTCACGTCATTAAAAAGACGCTTTCAAAGGTCATTTTATGAAAGTACAAGTGTGGACACAGATCAGTGTGGATAGTATGTTTGGATATTTGACAGTGTTTTCTTACAAAAAAAAATATCTGGTTGTTCCCCATAGGGCTCAATGTTGAACTGTTGTGCACAGTGACAGCCAATCTGTACTAAATACTGAAAATAACAGTGTCTTTTATTCAGTATTGAGTTTTGCATGTTCAAGACTGTTATGGAGATGACACTACTTTAAATCAGTGCCGATCGTTCATAGATTTTATTTAACTAGGTATTGCTTTAAGTATTAATATCAAATCTAGATATTGCTCACCATACAATGAGTGCTTTGTGTAAACAATATGGACATTCCTGAAAATAAATTTTACTTAGACCATGGGCAACGTTACATTTGGAGGATTTCCTTTCAATATTTTAACTTTTAGTTAAATAATTTCTATGTAAATGCATAAACATTTTAAAAATAATTCGTTGAAGGAATACAACAAGCTAAGTGTGTTGTAAGGCCGGAGAGCTTTACGTAAAGAAGCAGAAGATTTGAAGGATTGCCAAATGATTCCCATAAAAAAGTTCCAAAATTTGATTTTAGATAGCAGCAAAAACTCAAAATTAAAAGAGGACCACATTAGGTGCATTTCCTCATGATGTGATTTTAGAATGCGAGATGGTGCCCTGAGAAAATTCATGCATCATCAAGAGTTACAATCAGAATGTGAACTGTTATGGTCCATAAACAATCACAAATACTAAATGGTTCTTGCTTGTACTTCTTTAACGTCTACGACTGATATTAAATCATCTACCAAATGTTTGTCAAAGGGAATTAATATTCTAGCTTATTTGTTGTTAAAGTTCTTTTGCCTCTTTTTATGGCCCAACTACGATAGAAGAGGGGCATTATGTTTTCTGGTCTGTGACCTCTTTTTATGCCCCACCTACGATAGTAGAGGGGCATTATGTTTTCTGGTCTGTGGCTCCGTTTGGTCGTCCGTTCAGGTTCAAGTTTTGGGTCAAGGTAGTTTTTTATGAAGCTGAAGTCCAATCAACTTGAAACTTAGTACACTTGTTGCTTATGATATGATCTTTCTAATTTTAAAGCCAAATTAGAATTTTGACCCCAATTTCACGGTCCATAGAACATAGAAAATGAAAGTTGGAGTTTCAGTGTAAAGCTTTTGGTCAAGGTAGTTTTTGATGAAGCTGAAGTCCAATCATCTTGAAACTTAGTACACTTGTTGCTTATGATATGATCTTTCTAATTTTAAAGCCATATTAGACTTTTGACCCCAATTTCACGGTCCACTGAACATAGAAAATGAAAGTGGGAGTTTCAGTGTAAAGCTTTTGGTCAAGGTAGTTTTTGATGAAGCTGAAGTCCAATCATCTTGAAACTTAGTACAATTGTTGCTTATGATATGATCTTTCTAATTTTAAAGCCAAATTAGACTTTTGACCCCAATTTCACGGTCCACTGAACATAGAAAATGAAAGTGGGAGATTCAGGTTAAAGCTTTTGGTCAAGGTAGTTTTTGATGAAGCTGAAGTCCAATCATCTTGAAACTTAGTACACGTGTTGCTTATGATATGATCTTTCTAATTTTAAAGCCAAATTAGACTTTTGACCCCAATTTCACGGTCCACTGAACATAGAAAATGAAAGTGGGAGTTTCTGTGTAAAGCTTTTGGTCAAGGTAGTTTTTGATGAAGCTGAAGTCCAATCATCTTGAAACTTAGTACACTTGTTGCTTATGATATGATCTTTCTAATTTTAAAGCCATTTTAGACTGTTGACCCCAATTTCACGGTCCACTAAACATAGAAAATGAAAGTGGGAGTTTCAGTGTAAAGCTTTTGGTCAAGGTAGTTTATGATGAAGCTGAAGTCCAATCATCTTGAAACTTAGTACACTTGTTGCTTATGATATGATCTTTCTAATTTTAAACCCTTTTAGACTTTTGACCCTAATTTCATGGTCCACTGAACATAGAAAATGAAAGTAGGAGTTTCAGGTTAAAGATTTTGGTCAAGGTAGTTTTTGATGAAATTGAAGTCCAATCAACTTGAAACTAAGTACATATCGTCGCTGTTATGCAAAAACCTCGTATCTAAGGTTTTGATAATTTTACACCAGGCAGTAAAATCTGAAATCTTTTTTCGATTATTTAGAATTTAATATGTATGTTCCGCTGTATGCGAAAATATCTGATCTTCTAACCAATCAATTACCAAGACGAGCAATAATTTCTGCACCTATATTGTATTTTCATTATTTTTAAGCTAATATATTAGCTTTGAGAACCTAAAATTGATAAAACTGTACCTGTAATAATGTCAGCTGCCGTGCAAAATTTTTTTCTTTTGAGATACGATATTTTTGCACAACAAAATGTCTCACCAATCCGACTACACTTTTTCGTCACATGTCAGATTCGGGTTGATGATTGGTTAGAAGGTCAGATATTTTCGCATATAGTGGAACATACATATTTAATTCTAAATAATCGATAAAAAGATTTCCGCAAAATATTGAGATACGAGGTTTTTGCATAACAGCGACGATATGTTTTCTATAGTATAATCTTTCTAATTTTAATGCCAAATTATATTATCACCAAATTTCACGGTCCATGGAACATGGAAAAGGATAGTGCGAGTGGGGCATCCGTGTACTTTGGACACATTCTTGTTCAATCTGTAATTACATGCAAAATAGAATAACTTAAACAGAATAATGCAAAGTGCTTTTATCACATATAACCTTCTTGCGATGAAGTGTAATACCAAATAGAGCAAATTGAGATAATGGCAGTGTTTCGCGTATGGTGACAAATTTAATACCGTTTTCAAGTAGTTTCACACCGTGATGTCAGCAAGTGCAAGTAAATTTCTTGTAATCTGGATTTAATGTACAATGACAGTATTTAAGAAGTTACAAAAGAAAACCCCTATTAAATGAGAAGAAAACTAAAACGTCGTTCGTTTCTACAACGTTGATATACTTCAAAGAAACAATCGATATATATAAACTTTTGTATGAATACTACAGATTGGGTAAGCTATTTGTAAGTTTATTAACTCGAGATCACGAAGATGAAATTCTATTTTAATGTGAAATCACTTGATCAAACAGTGGTTCATTTTGTTAATTAGGCCATAAAGTGTATTGAGTGAATACGAACGTCAAGTGTATGGCACCTTTATAGATTTATATATTTTGATAAATCATCTTTTTTTAAGCTTTACATTCTGGAAAATATTAGAAAGCCTTAAAGAGGAATTGAGTAAAATTAGGGTCCGATGTATTAAAACCATTTGAG